>NC_056741.1:1435161596-1435171596 GCF_019279795.1 Protopterus annectens
GCTGGGTTGTAGATAGTAGATTAACTGGGGAAGTATCAGAACATACTAGTGTAGAGTCATCTGCATATTGAATACAAGTGGCCTCAGGGATGGCTGTATAGAGGTCATTGATAAAGACTTAAAAGAGAAGAGGTCCTAATGTAGAGCCCTGAGGAACCCCTATGGTATTAGGTAATAGGCACGAGAGATTATTCTGCCAGAGTACTGCTTGTTGCCTATCAGACAGGTAGGCATGAAACCAGTTTATGGCTTGGTTGTCTAAGTTCAGGGTTTTCAGAGTGTGGAGTAGTAACTGGTGGTCAACCATATCGAAGGCTTTAGACAGGTCCAAAAACAGAGCCGAGGATATTCTTTTGTCATTCCAGTTATGGTTAATAGTGTCGGTAAAAGAGAGGAGGGCAGTGGTTGTGCTATGGTGGGGTCTGAATCCGTGTTGTGAGTTGGCTAGTAGATTATTCTGGGTAAGATAGTGTAGAAGTTGTTTTTGTACACATTTTTCCATGATTTTGGCAAGTTGTGACAATATGGCTATTGGCCTGTAGTTTGAAAGTTCTTTGGATGAGCTCCCTTTATGGAGTGGTATAACATAGGATATTTTCCATATTGAGGGGATTGTAGACTCGGTTATGGTCCGATTAATTAGGATTGAGATGGGATATGCTATGACATCTGCGGCTTTTTGCAGATATTTGGCTGGGAGAAGATCTCAGAAAGGGTAGTTGGCTTTAGCTTTTTCAATAAGGATCAGATGAGGGCAGTGGAGACAGGTTGGAGGTTAAGGGAGATGAGTCACTTAGATATGGGATCTGTTATTGAGGTGCTGGTAGCCGATAGTTGGTTGGCTAAGGATTGAATAGTCGCTGTAAAGTAAGTATTAAATGTATTTGCTACTTCTTCTGGGCTTTTATCACTTAATGTTCCTGGGGTTGGAGTGTTGGATTTACCTGATTGGAGAAGATTATTTAAGCCCGCCCAGAACTTTTGAGGATTGTTTTGATGTTTATATTGCAGTTGGCAGTAGTAATCTTTTTTGTCATTTGTAATGGCCTTTTTAGTCTCATTCCTTAGCTGTTGGAATTTAATGCTGTCTAGGGGTGACTTTGTTACACGCCATTTGTCCCATGCTTTGTTTCTGAGTTTGATTTTTGATATGGAGTCTTTTGTTAGCCAAGGTGCTATTTGTGCTTTAATTCTGATTGATCTTTTTGGAGCATGAAAATCTAGTATGCTTAGGAATGTGGAGTTAAAATTTGTTACAGCATTATCTAGGGGAAGATACTTTAGCGTTGACCAATTACAAGATTTAAGTTCCATTTGAAATTTTGTGAGGTCGAACATTTTCTTATTCCTGACTGACCTGTAAATGGGCAGTTTAGAGATTTCTATTTTGTCGTTTCTTATGTATGTGATGAGGTGATCACTGAGGTCATTGGGAATGGTCCCAGATGTATACATGTGGAGATGAGTATTAATGAGTATCCAATCAAGGATACTCTCTTTTTGGTTGGAATTACCTATTCTGGTGGATGAGGATATAGTCTGAGAGAATCCATGGAGGTTTATATGAGTGGGGTTAGAATCTGATAGGCATAGGTTCCAATCAATATTGACATCACCCAACACTATAGTTTCTTGAGGGCAGTTGTTAGCTAACCAACTTACAGTATTCTCCAGTGTGTCAGAGTTATTCCCAGTGGGGATGTAGATCCCAATTAGATTTAAGCTTTTTTGTTTGTTGAGTTGTAGTTTTAGAGCCAGTATTTCAGCATTGGAGGTCTTGGGTGGTTGAGTAGGGTTTAGTGTGACATTGAGTGTGTTTTTGTAAAGTACGGCAATCCCACCTCCCTTTTTCTTTGTACGATCAGCCCTTAATGTATTATAACCAGGTAGAAGGATCTCATTATCTTTAGTTGAAGGTTTAAGCCAGGTTTGTGTTAGACATATTATATCAGGGAGGTGAGTAGCTAAGAGGGCATGTAGGTTGTGTACCTTATTGTTTAGGCTTCTTATGTTTAGGTGATAAAATAGGAGGGAGGTAGATGACCCGGGAAAAGATGGTGGGGTTTCAGAGTTTGGGGATGATGATGGGCCTGGGTTGGGATGGATGTCGCCGTCTTTAGTTATATTTTTTCTTAGGTACTCTAATAGTTTCATGAGTTTAAATAGTAGTTTTAGACCAAATTTGGATTTAGGGTGCTTTTGGTTAGCTCTGTTAAGGTACTGGTAGGTAGGCTTAGTAATATTTGGGGCCAGATAGAGGGTGGTATATTCAGTACCTAGTGAAGTTAAGGGGGTACTGGTTTGGTACACATATGTGTGTGTGTGTGTGTATGTATGTATGTATATATATATATATATATATATATATATATATGTGTGTGTGTATGTATAAATATAGATATGTGTGTGTGGGTGTATGTGTTTGTGTGTGTGTGTATATATATATATATATATATATATATATATATGTGTGTGTGTGTGTGTGTGTGTGTGTGTGTGTGTGTGTGTGTGTGTGTGTGTGTATGTATATAGATATATATATTGTTAAATAAAATTAAGAATTCAATACACAGGAGGTTCAGATTCAAAAGTTTACTAGTGTACACCAGGAGGCAAAAAATGTACAAGTACAGAATTTTGTCTAACATGAAACAGGAAGCACACAATTTTATATAGGTTTAACATTCAAGCTGTGCCCACCTTACTGACGTGGTATGTCACAGGGCATCTACATCACTTTAACTTACAGTCCTCTATTCATAAAAACTGCTGATGCTGTATATTTAAAAAAAGTTTTCCTCTGGTAACAATACGGCCTTGCTATCCACCTGGTCAGACATAATGTCTTTCTGTAAAGTTACTTCTTCAAGGTTTCATATCAGTTCGAATACAATAGCAGATTCAATCTTTTAATACATATCTTTGTTCACTGTTACACTTTCCCACCAGCTGCATGCTATCTCAGTAACACATATACAAGGCCAAATCATCCCAGCAGGAAAGAGCAGAAGATTATATTATTTCACATATCTAATTTCCTGACCCAGCAGATAATCATTTGTGAAAAGCATAAACATTAAAACTTGCTAAGCTAGCATCTGCCAAGGTCAGCTTGCTTTAAGCCACACTGCAGTTTCAAAACTACTTATATTTAAACATGAATTAATCCTTTCTGTTATATGATTAATAGAATAAAATGCATTATATACTACTTTGCTTTTAAACTAGCATTTCTCATATATTCAAATACACATTTTTCTAACATTTTCCCCCCATTAATACTTTTTATTCTATTTTGAAGTATGCATAGTGTCATTTCATCTCCTAACCTTTTCCACTTAGGATTTTCAGCTAGGTGAGTCATTCAATCTATACTTCAGAAAAAATGTCATCTGAGATCAATTTTTCAATCTCAATATCTTGATACAAAGTTTCAGTAACAGATACATCAATAAAATCTTTGATTAATCTATTCATGCAGGGAATTCCACAGCAAGCACATGCTCCTATTAGGAGTATACCCACACAAATGGCAATCAGAATATTCATTAGGATGGAACCCCACCCCCCAAATAGATTCTGGAAAAAGTCCGTCAGTGGGTTTGGGCCTGGTTCAGTCATGGCTGATACTTGCTGAATTACCTCTAGGTGATTATTAATTTCATGCCTGTTGTCTGGTATGTACGCACAGCATTCTTCTTTGATAAGTGCGCACGTACCACCTCTCACCGCTAGGGTGAAGTCAAGAGCCATTCGATTTTGTAGCACAACAGTTCTCATTTTATTCAGTTCATCAATCACCAATTCTAGTGCAGAAAAAGTTGCATTTCTCATTACTTCGAGAAGTTTCGACAACTTCCTCAGCTCCCAGATCGATTTGACTGCTCCATAGGCTGGGAATATTCCTGCCCATGATATAACACTTTCACTTAAGTCCATATGAGTCAATTTACTTTTGTCTTTCACAGTATTGTGATCTTTCCAGCCAGTTTCGATCTTTCCAACTGGATTCACAGGTTTTTTAACTGGACCTTTGGGTTTTCGGGCTGCTTCTCTCATGTTTCGCATCTTACCCAAAGGTAATTCTGCAGTATGTCTTATTGCCGGAACCAAATAACCCAAAAAACAACTGCCGGACCAATTCTCAGGTAACCATTTATATGCCTTTTTCCCACAAATAAAATAACAGTTTTCTACTTTAGTTCTAATACGCATTAGCCCTGCATGAAACATTTTCTGATCTATAACTGACAATTGTTTAAGCAAAACAGGATTCTTGCGAATGTCATTCATGGTTGTTTTCAATGAGTTCAAATATGAGTCATAATTAGTATTGCAAAAAGTATTGCCATTACTATTCTTAATATAACACCGGTAAGATATGGTTCATATGTTCATAGGTTCATACTAGGCTATCTGCCCTAGGGCATTTATAAGCCTAGCCAGAGTGTGTGTGGCTTTCCCCACCCCTTAGGATGAGAATACTATACCCATTAGTTTGCTGTGCCTCTGTCCAGCAGTGACACAGAGATGATTCCCGGGGTAAACCTACGATCTCCCATCTACTCGTCAAGATTTTTCTTGAACAGAGTCAGTGAGGGGCTCTGCCTCACATGGACTGGGATTCTGTTCCATAGTGTAGGGAGTCTCTGGGTGATGAATCTGTCCCTCCAGCACGTCCTATTTATATCCGTGTTGAGGTTTAAGTCTCTTGCTCTCGTGGCTCTGGTGGATTTGGATTTTTTGAGGTGGAGCATGTCCATTAATTCCGTGTTGGACATGGCCTTGTATGTCAGGCACAGATCACCTCTGAGCAGACGGTATGCGACTGAATAGAGCTGGAGTTTCTTCAGTCGGGCAGCGTATGACATATGTTTGAGCCCCTTTATCCTTTTGGTGAGGAACTTTTGGGGTCTTTCCAACTGCTGCAGGTGTCGGGTAAGGTACATTCCGAATGGGGCGTTGTACTCAATCATTGGTCTGATAAGTGAAGAGTACAGGGTACAATGACCTCTCCTGATCTGGATGTAAATCCCTTCATGATCAGGTGGGCAATGTAAGGTCTTCCTAACCACTTTGGCAATGTGAGTGTCAAAAGAGGTTACTGTCAACTTGGGTCCCCAGGTCCCTGATAACTTCTTCTGTGTTTAATGGATTACCACCTATGTGGTAATTAGGGGTTACCTTGTTTTTCCCAAAGGGTATGACTATACATTTTTTGGCATTTAGCTTAAGGCCATGGCTCTGGCACCAGTTATCCATTTCTATGAGACCTCTCTGGAGGATGTCTGTGTCTGATGGAGTGTCAGTTATGGTGCCCAGTTTGCAGTCATCTGCAAATTTTGTCAGCCACAATCCCCCTATGTTTGCCTGCACTTCAGAAAAATAAATGCCAAACAAGAGGGGGCCCAGGACTGAGCCCTGTGGGACACCGCTCGTGACTGGCTTAGAGTCTGACATGGCACCAGCAACTCTAACCCTGTGGGTTCTGTCCTTTTGTAATTGTTATATTACAATTGCTCCAGCCCACCTGGAGAGTATCATTTTTGTAAAAACATACAATTCCTTTTTGTGTGACAGGTAAAAATAAAGCTATTTTGTCCTGTGATCTCACAGTTCCTGTATCGAAGAGTAAATTCTCCCAAGTCCCATTTATCACCAAAGGGACAGCGGACATTATCAGTCCTCCATATGCTGTTGGTATAGCTGTACAAACCCAGCAATTTGAAATGTTCATAGTCTCTGCATATACACGTTTCATGGCTAGGTATGTGTTAAAATTTGCATGCCAGTCTATAGACGTTTTGTCACGCCTTCCCACTTTCACTTGTGTGGTTGTGTGTAGGATAAACCACAACAATAGGAAAATTGTCACAGTTACAGTCAATAAATGTATACTCAACAAAATGATTATGCAACATCTCTGGGGTTGATCTAGATTTCTATTCGCTTTGTTTTTGGCCATCTTGGTCTGGTTGTGTATCAGTCACAAAGTTTTTATCAAGTTGAAAGTTCTTTACTGGTTTGCAGTGTGTCAAATGAACCCAGGACCTCCTCTCGGCCACTCTAACTGTAGTAGGCATTGCCAACAGAACCTGGTATGGTCCTTCCCACTTTGGACTTGCCCAATTCTTCCTTTTCGTCACTTTCAGCCACACCCACGTCCAGGGGGCCAAGACTGCTTCTACCGGTCTGGTCTGTTCCTTATCTGAAAAAGAGTTAAACTGCAAAACAGATTTATTTGTTAACAGTTTCCTCATATAACTAGCTAATGAACTGTCAGCCTCTTGCTCTGCAGGCATGAGAGCTTTCCACTGAGGCACAAAATATGCTCTCCCAAAAATCATTTCAAAGGGAGTCAAACCCTTCACGTTTGGAACCGTTCTCATACTCAGCAGTGCTAAAGGCAGACAGTGTATCCAATTCTTTTGGGTCTCCTCAACTAACTTCCTTAGTTTATTCTTAAGGGTCCCATTATACCTTTCCACCAGTCCTGCTGACTGTGGGTGGTAGGCACAATGGTTCTTTAAGGAGATACCAAAAAATCTCCCAAGTTGCTGAATTGTCTGGTTCACGAAATGTGTGCCGTTGTCACTATAAATCCTTTCCGGAATGCCAAATCTAGGGATTACTTCTTTTATCAGGGCTTTCGCCACTGTTGCTGCATCCGGGTTTTTGGTTGGAAAAGCTTCTACCCATTTGGAAAATATGTCTACAATATCTAAACAGTATTTCTTCCCTTCACACTTAATTCTATGAAATCCATACAAATAGTATGGAACGGATATGGTGGTATAGGAAAACTTCCTTGCTTGGTTTTAAATGCCCCTTGTACATGATGCTTGTTACAAGTATGACAAGCTGCACAAAATTTTTTTGTGTAGTTTGTGTATCCATATGTTTGGAATATTCGGTTTACTAACTGTACCATTCCCCCCTGTTGAGACATGGCACTGCCCATGGCTCAACAAAGCTGCATATCTAAATAAATTAGACGGCAATATCGGTTTTCTCTCTTTGGAAATGTACAGTCCGTTTTCAAGAATTGCACCTCGTTTTACCCATTTTTGTTTTTCTGCTTTTGTAGTAAGCGTCTGCATTGTTTTTAACATGTCTAAATCTAAAATCTCAGAGGGTTGTAATTCCTCATTCAAAAGTAAAGTTTCTGAGTCTGAGGCTGCTTGCTTTGCAGCTGCATCAGCTCGTGCATTGCCTTTCGAAATCTTATCCTGTTGTTTTGTATGAGCTACACATTTACAAAAGCTACTTTGGTAGGTAACTGAATAGATTCTAATAATTCCAAAATAAATTGTGCATGATTAATAGGTTTTCCACTAGATGTTATTATTCCTCTATTTTTCCATTGTTGCGCAAATACATGTACTGTAGAAAAAGCATACTGACTATCGGTATATATGTTTACACACTTGTTTTTTGCTAAAGTACATGCCCGTGTCAAAGCTATCAATTCTGCTGCTTGTGCAGATAAGTTATGTGGTAAGGATTGGGCTTCTAGAATTTCAGTGTCTGTAACTACTGCATACCCTACCAGATTCTTTCCTGTAGGACCCCTTCTGCATGAGCCGTCCACGTAATATGTCACCTCGGCATTATCCAAGGGCATATCTGTGAGATCTTGTCTAGGTAAAGCTAACTGTTCAATTTCCTGTAGGCAGCTGTGTGGTGTGCCATCCGTAGGAGTTGGAAGTAATGTTGATGGATTTAATGTCGTACATCATTCAATTGTCATATGAGGTTGGCTCAGCAGTATAGTCATACATGAAAGATGTCTAGCAGGAGAAAGGTATGCCACTTTTTCTTGCAGTAAAATTATTGCAACTGCATGAGGCACTCTCAATGTGAGAGGGTGGAATAACACCACTGAGGCTGAAGCCTGTACTGCCATTGCAGCTGCAACTACTGCTTGTACACAGTGAGGCAAAGATCGCGCCACTGGGTCTAACTGCGATGAATAATAGGCTATGGGGCGTTGCTTATCCCCATGTTGTTGCATCAGTACTGACGTCATATATCCTTGCTTGCAATCTACGGTCTGAAAGAACCGTTTGTGATAATTCGGAAGTCCTAAAACTAATGAAGAAGCTATCAACTGCTTCAACCTGCAGAAAGCCATTTCTGCTTCAGGTGTCCATTGTAAAATATCTTGTGCTGCCATTGGTGTCTTATATATCAAGTCAGTCAGTGGAGCAGATTCCAAAGCATAATTTGGTATCCAGCTCCGACAGAAATTAGTTGTACCCAAGAAAGACATCATTTCCTTCTTGGTTGCTGGTTTGGGTGCTTGCAAAATTGCTGTTTTTCTCTCCTCGTCTAATATTCTACCTTCATTGGATATTACATATCCCAAGTATCTAACTTGTTTTTTCCAAAGTTGTAACTTACTTTTGTTTACTTTGTGTCCTTGTGTTGCTAAAAATTTCAATAATGCTACAGTATCCTCCTTGCATTGTTGCTGGGTGGGGGCTGCTAGCAAGATGTCATCTACGTAAAGTAGAATTTGACTACCTCCCGGTGGGGTAAACCCTGCCAGGTTGCTAGCCATTTCTTGTGCAAATATTGTTGGGCTCTCACAATATCCCTGTGGTAGTCGAGTATAGGTATACCTTTTACCCTGAAATGTAAATGCAAACCAATATTGACTATCAGGATGTATAGGTATTGAAAAGAAAGCGTTACTGATATCTACCACAGAGAAATACTTCTGTTGCGGTTCTAAATCGTTTAACAAAGTATGTGGGTCTGGCACCGTAGGCGCTCTAGGTATTACTGCATTATTTACAGCTTGTAAATCTTGTACCATCCGCCATTCCCCGTTTGCTTTCTTAACAGGAAATAGGGTTGTATTACATGGTGAATCAGGAGATTCTACAGTACTCCTTCTTTGAGTAATGCTGATATTATAGGCTTAATTCCTATTTCTGCATCCTTTCTCAAAGGGTATTGTCTTTTCTGTGGTCTAAAAGCTGACTTTGGGGTAATTGTAACTGGTCCTGCTGTTCGAATAAGTCCTACATCTGACTTGCCTGTTGACCAAAGAGTTGTCAGAATTTCACATAAGGCCTTTTCTTCTTCTTCTAATAGAAATGCTAATCAGCTGTCTTCGCTAGTTTGCAAGTGTACAGCTGGATGTGTTTGTGTCAACCAATTCAGTTTTTGTTTCTGTATCCCTTGTTCTGATAGTTCTAAATCAGTCTGTTTCTCCCATCTTGTTACTTTTTCTCCTAAGTCTGCCCATTTTACACTTTTATTCTTTGTCAAGCTGACATGTGGTAATCGATTTGATCTATACAATGCAAGGAATTCTTGAGATAATGAACAGCTAACTACACTGTTCCCCTCAGTATCCCAGTACAAAGTACGCAATACTAGTCTAGTTGCATGATTTCTGAACAATTCTTGCTCATACTCTCTATCAGGTCCTGGTGTAGTACAGTAGTATAGAGTACAGTGTAACAAATGCTGTTGATTAGTGTCGAGGGAGGGGGCTTTACTGATGGCTATGTTCATCAGTTCCTCGGTTACTGCCCCTGGACCAGTCGTGACTAGGCCCTGGCTGTACCAGTAAAAAGTTTCACCCTCCGACCGCACTACAAAGGTATCCATTTGTCTCTGTGCCTCCATACCTTGTACAGTTGGAACTACTGTTATGCTAAATATCTGCATACGGTCCCTGCCCAATAGGTTTACTGGACACTTTGCAGAAACAACAATTTTACTTCTCTGGGTCATACCTGAAACAGGGTCAGTTATTGCTATATCATGGGAAAGTGGTTCCCTGTATAGCTGTCCATTTTCGGCTTTTACTAGTATATAATCAGGTGATTCGGAATGTTCTGGTAACTTGGAGGGTGTATCAAAGTCCGTGACGCTCCTGAGTCACACAGGAATCTGACTTCCTTCCCTCCACCAGAAGTGTAACTTCCGGTTTCGTATGTGCTAAGTAGAGCTCTAAGCTCAACAATGCTAAGTCCAAAATTTC
>NC_056741.1:1435176596-1435226596 GCF_019279795.1 Protopterus annectens
TATCTGCACATAGTGACGACTACTCATATCTAGTAGGCAGTCTCACCCTAGGCAGTGTCAGGATTGTAAACTATGAATCCCTTGCATGTAAAACCCTGTCACGTTTTCGTAAATCCAAAAATATTGAAGGTTATTGTCTTGTTCAATTTTTGGATATCCTCATGGGATAAGTATCCTGTGTAAACATCAGACTTGGTGTCACGACACGATGTCCAGTCCTGTAGACATCGGGGCACAAGTTGTATGTGCAGTAGTGGTTCACGAGTCTGCTCAGCCTCCAGCCAGTCATGCAGAACCTACTACCCGGAATTAAACACCTGACCGTGATGCATGGCTCCCCACATGAATTATCGAGACTATATACTTTACACACTTGCATAGTGGCAGTTGGATATAGGGTGATTAAGGCGTTGACGTAAGCAGGGTACCTCCTTGTCCCACTTTGTGAGGGACAGTCCCTGTTTGGGTAGGTGTGTACTGACCAAAAATAATACAGTGGCAAATGTCCTGTGATTGTAGGAAATAATTATGTACCATATTTCATGTAACAGTTGCATAAAACAGTTATTTCTGTATGTAAAATAAGTAAATCTTACAAGAAACAGAATAAGCAACTAAACTGTTACAAGAATAAGCTCTCATCTAGGAAAATAAGTAAAGTTCTAAACCCTGTACTGACCATAGGTATGTACTGGCCTGAAAAATCTGGTGTGTCCCGAATATATCCCATCCTGGCCATATGAAAATGTGGTAACCCTACCAATGGTCAGAGCATTCACACAATAACTGGCCAGCCTCTTAATCCCCCCTAAAACCAGTGACCTTTGGAGGAAAGGTGTTGAATTACACTGAATGAATAATGACAATAATTAAGAGTGATAGACATCTTTTACTTCAGAAAATAAGTATTAATACATATCCTCTGAATCTGTCAACGTTTCAAGTTAATAGTACTAATATTGTAAAAGTGTCCGTGATTGTCCCTAATTTGTCCTTGCCTTGTCCCGGTTACTGTTGAAATTAGTCTCTGAGTGGTTGAGAGGTCCGTACACATATGTACACCAACCAACTGTCACATTTGTTGCCAGTACTGTTGAATACCTGTAGTGAAGTCATATATCCTAGCTACCATCCATGCGGAATGTACCACGGATGGTGTAGTGGTCAAACCGGTGACTAAGGTATGTCTGTTTCTGGGTCCAAGACATGCAAGGGCTGCTAATTTTATGTGATGGCCAGAATAATGTCCATCGGATATAGGGAGTTAAAGCCAGCGGGGATGCACGGCGGACATTCAACAGTATGGGAAATGTAAATAGGTATGTAGGTGTATATGTATGTACAGACAGATATACATATACACATAAATGAATGAACATGGTCACAATAAAGCAGTCATAATGAATGTGAAGGGAAACACCAGCGGAACCTCCCCCCACCACGTATCATGTAGTGCCGACATATCAAGCTGGTCAGAGGTGGGCAAACACCTGCGTCTGTAAACACAGGTATAATGGTAACATTGGGACTAACTCTGTCCACGTGCTAATTCTGACTTTCAAACGGGTACAGGGTTGTTCCAGTCTCCAGTCGGACAAGCCTAAACTCGGATGACCACATGAACACCCTGACAATCAAACACACGTATGTGCCAGGAATATAAGCTTTGGAGTTCTGAATATCCTTGTAGTGAGTAAACATGCAGCATGGGTATAGATCAGTAGGGAATAGGGAATGACACGTGTAGTACTGCGGTTTATCCAGCAGGAGCATGGATGCCTGCTGTGTAAGTGAAGCGTTGAGGCATGTTTTCGGGTAACTATGAACCATGGGTATATATATAAATGAAGTAGAACGCCAATAGTGTAGTGGTTAGAGCATCCGCCTAACGCAAAGGCATTCCCTCTTCAAGTTCGACTGTAGCACATATAATTTCCTTGTGGAATGAATGTCACTGTGCTGTAAAGCCAACATTTAAACATGTAAAGGTGAATGTGTGTTTCGCATGGGGCCATTAACCGGATTCCTTCAGTCAAAGTGGTACTGTCATAATGAATAAGGCACATGTAAGCACAAATAAGCGGCAGTAAACATATGTAACTCACAGTAAGCATATGCGAGTGCGCCTGCGAGGGTGTAAGCAGCTCCCAGCATAGCAAATGTATGTTTTTATGTACAGATGTAATTTTTATACATACATATATATATATATATATATATATATATATATATATATATATCCACAGACATGAAATATATATATTTATATATTTGAAGAATGAACGCCGTAAGAATAAAGCATACTCAAGGGAATCTAGAGCAACTAAGGTATTATATAGCGCTTGCAGCGTATGTCAAATAAAGCTGCCCAAGAGTGAGCAGATCACTGCTATTCACACCAGAGGTAGGGTTCTACCAGCGGGCATAACATCGTTGAGCTGCACCGTCTACATTACACACAGACGGAATGTAGTCCATGTTGGGACCACCTACACTTGTAAACCGCAAATGGCCGTAATCCATAACACCAGGAAAGGCACGTATGTGCAAATATAAATGGCGGGAGACCCTGTGAATACACGAGGCGGTACAAAATGTGTGTAGGGCCCAAACGCTCTGGAGATGGCCATGTGTAAAGGTGTGTCATGGCTGCGATATCAGATGGATAATGGCTGTTATGCATGGAAACTCAACACGGGTGGGGTTGAGGAACTATGGGTATGCGATTATGGATCCAGGACTGCCGGGGTTGGTTGTGCCAGTTCCAATGGACCGCCCCGTGTAGGTCATCTAGTACGTAATAGGTATATATGCATACGCACATGCAGACAACAATATGTTGAAGTACATTCTCTGTAACACATGCACTCCATTTATTGACATAAATAATATGAATGTGCAAGGACAAACAAAGACAGTAGCTGGAATAATAGGCTGTGCAGATGAGGAACAGGTCAAATGACACTGTATCACATCCCAATTACCATCGGTAATCCGTACATGAACATATTGCAACATCTGTCCGCTGTATAACGTGCTAAATACTGATTACAAGATAACCGGAGTGAAGTGTCGGTGTCATAATGACTAAGGCAATAGTATGCTGGTGAAGCACATATAAAACCCAATATGCATGTGTAAGTGCATATGGCCGGGAAATGTATTGGTCAACGGACACACAGATGTATGTACAGATATATATATATATATATATATATATATATATATATATATATATATATATATATATGTATGTATATATATATATATATATATATATGTATACATACACACACACACACAAAGAAAAAAAAAAAAATATATATATATATATATATATATATATATGTTTTTGTATGTATATATATATATATATATATATATATATATATATATGTTTATCCGCGGTGGTGGTGCTGCGGTAGCATTGTCGCCTCACAGTAAGCCGCTGACCGGTACGACTCTCAGCTAGAGCATTTTCTGCGTGGAGACTTGCGTGAATGGGCGTACATTCGTTGAAGGTTGTGCATCGGGGCTGGCAACTTGGCAAGTAAAAATCAACTGCCAATCATTAGCGGACCAGAGTTCCGTTGTGGCGACCCCTAACCGGGAAAAGCTGAAAGACACAACAACATATATGTTACTGTAGATGCACACATGTACATACCTAGGTTATGTTACAGCAATTACAGGTAACATATGTTCAGACCAGGCATATGTTAGTGGGAGGTCCAATAAACAAACGTCTACCTCCCACACCCCCCCAGCTAGGCCGGTGAGACATACAGACACGCAATAAATGTAAATACACCGCTGCTTTCCAGACCACCGGCAGGAAACTACCAGTGGGAGAGATCTGCAAGGCCTACACTTTAAACATGGATCACGGGGTCCCTTGCGGGACACTAAAAATTTGCCTTGTAGGTGAAACATTAATGATTGACGCAACCAAGATGTAGCTGTACACAGAACAGTAGGATGTTCATCGTGTTTCACTGTTGCAGTCATTACACTTGGGTTATCCTGCTGGCAGGCTACCCGCAGTCAGCCTGAATTCCAAAGTCCTGGTCCGGCATCGGTTGCTGTTGCCTCTTCCCTGACGTCAGTGCGCCAGGGGTATAAAAGATGCCGCCGACACCATTTTCTTCAGTCTTTCTTGCCGCGTGGTGCCCGAAACAAAAGCAGTTTGCATGTTGGCCGACTCCTGAGATTTTCTAAATTGAATTTCAGATCCAAAGTCTTCAATAAAGCTAAGTACCCCATTGGGGAAACTTTTTTCTTGCTCCAGACCGATGTCAGAAAAAGTTAACAATTGTATTTCTTGTGGGAAGCAAATACCTCATAAGGATTTTCATTCTTACTGTATTCCCTGCCTAGGCCCTGACCACGACGTTGCTAGTTGTCGGTTTTGTGCTAGATTTAACCAACGCATGATTAAACGTTGGTATGATTTTGCTTTTCATTATTTTGGCAGAAGGTTTAACTATATAATGCCGTCAGAACAACCGACGACCAGAATTCATAAAAAATGCAAGAATGAAGAAAAGGACAAGCATCCGAGGTCCAAAACCGACTACGAAGCCTCTTCTTGGCCAGTCGCCGGTTCGCCGGTGTCACTGAGGCGCTTTCGCAGCCCCTGACTCCTGCTACCTCAGAGCCACAGGCCGCCTCCGACCCCCACGTGGAGACAACTAGGCCTCTGGATACTCAAGGTATTGGCCCTTCGGAAATTAATCCCTCAAATGGGTCTGGAGCCGCTGAGCAGACATTGGCTTCTGAGGGTGTCTTCAGACCTGCACAACTTTATATAAAGCCTACTTCAGCATCCAAGACAAAGTCTGAAACAGTTTTAAAGACAAGGAAACAAGTACAGCATTCTCCAGGACAGACTTCTATGCCTAAGAAACAGATGCTCAAAATGGCCGAAGACCTAATTACTTTGATCAGGAGTTCCCAACCCCCTCCTGATAAGAGGCCTAGGCAAGACACTGAATATGATTCCTCTGATCATGTTTCCATTTCCTGATTCCTCTTCAGAACAGGGATATTCTATTCCTCCCTATGAGGATTCTGATGCTGAAGATTCTATTCCTTCAGCTTCTCCTCCTGAGGACTTCTCATTTGGGGAAACCCTGCATACCATGAGTGAGCATTTCCACTGGGAGAGCCAAGATTATTCCGATTCTAAGAAAAGGCTTAGAGACTTTCTTTTACTTCCTCAGCCCAGACCTCTTGTAATTCCCCCTGTTCTAGACATAGTAGATGATGTATTTTCAGAGTCCGGCCTGTCTCCAGACTCTTTACCTCCTGCTCCTGTTAAGCCGGACAGATACTACAGGGTTCCAGACTCTCATAAATTTCTATATAAAAACCCAGCTGCTGACCCAGAAACTATCTCACAGGGTCCCAAAGGGGTCAAGGCTGCTACTGCTAAAAACCCTGTCCCCTCGGATGGAGATTCTAGGGCTCTGGACAGATGGGGGAAAAAAGTTTACACTTCTGCTACCTTGGCTGTAAGGGCTTTAAATTGTCAATTTCATATGCTCAAATATCAGCAATACTTAATGTCTTTGTTAAAACAAAAATGTTGACAAATTCTGAATGTTCTGAGAACAAAGATTTGCAGGATTTATTGCATGCAGCTGAAGAAGTGGGAAACATACTTTGCAATGTGGCTATGATTCATTAGAGGCCTCGTGCACGGCCGCTGTTACAGGTTCTGTTATTAGAAGGCATGCTTGGTTAAAGGAACAGAATCTGCCTGATCATGTTAAAGCAAAATTATTGGATGCTCCATTACAGCGTGATACTTTGTTAAGGCAGAAGAGGTGTAGAAGCAAATGGAGGATAAAGCTAAATCTATGCAGACAGTAAAGGATTTCTTACAGGTACAGCCACCCAGATTTAGCAGGAACTGGCGCTCTAAGAATTGGTCCTTTCCAGTGTCAGACAGACCACAAAGAGGCAGATTCAGATGCTCTAGAGGCAGGCAGATTCAGATGCTCTAGAGCAGGAGTGTCCAACCCGCGGCCTGCGGGCCGCATGTGGCCCTCAGAGCTCTTCCATGCGGCCCGCGACCCTTAAATTTAAATTTAATTGAAATTTAACTTTTTTTCCGTGTGTTTACACGTCCGCGTACTTCTGCTGTTCTGCGCATGCGCCAACTTTCTTTTTTCCACGTTTTTTTCATACCAGCGTCTTTCCGCTGGTATGCGCATGCGCGAAAACACCGTTCGGTCGTTTTTTTCATTTGCGGTGAAGGAAGGAGTGAGATCGCGGCGAAGAAAGTGGATTTATTATTTTTTTTACAAAAAGACTACTACAACATCTATTCTACAGCAGTAAAAGGTAAGCTAAGCTATATAATTATAGTTGACTGAAGGATGCTTAATATTGGACCTAGAGATAATGATTAAAATGTATGCAAGATCTTGATTATTTTGCTGACATAATTTAAGCTTTTGCTTTTGAATCGTATCCATTGCTTATTGAAAAACTGGCTTGGTTATTTTTGCTATGGGAAAACTAGTAACTAAAATAAGATGTAATTTTATTTCTAAAAAATGAAATAATAAGATTATGGGCTTTCAGAAGAGAGTGACTTGATGTGTAAAAATATTTAAGACTGGTTTTAGTCTTTTCATAATGGAAGAGTCTTCGGAATATTAATGTCAGTGCTATGATTTGCTTCTGCCTGTTTTAATTAAGTTGTATAACAGAATAATTGGGTTCAATGATTCTAAGAGACTTAAGCTAGTTTAGATTGGATTAAGTATTCTTTTAACTGTTTTAATATTCCTTGTGTACTTTCTCATTCATCTCTGTATTTAATATGTATCCTCAATGTTTGTCTTAAAAACCAGCCACAAGCACTTCGTGAATACATTATTATGTATGTCTTATTACTATTTATTACTGGAAGGTTGTCCTTATTTACCATCACAGGCTAGCAGGCTGTAGTTTTTGTCTCCAGTTAGCAAAATTACTTGAGTCTGCTGCCACTGAATGCATATTTAATGTATATATTTATATTTATTTGGCTAAATCAAGACTATCCCATAGCTGATTATTTTCTGGCCACATCTAGAGCTGTGGCAGTACTACTGTTCCAGGAAGAAGGCTGTGGGGAAATGCTTGTTTCCATTGCTTTTGTCTTGGATAAGGAGCAGAGGGAGACACTGCAGTTCACTGAAAGAGTGGTAATAAAGGGGTGTATGATGCTATTCCAAGGATTTAACACTGCAAGTGGACTGTGTCCAGTCTAGTCTGGATGTGGATGTTGGAGGCCCAGTGAATATTTGTTTATTTTCATGGGGCCATTTTTTTTTATTGAATCCAGAGTTGTGTGTAGTTTTATCATTGTTAGGTATCAGTGGTGCGACTCAACAGACCACCCCTCTGATGCCACCTTGTTCATTTCTTCTCAAATGGTTGGCAGTGGTGGGATTCAGTACTCATCTGTGCCATCTGGTTTTAACATTATTAGTTAATAGTGATGGAAGTTAAACCATATTGCTGCTGACAAGTAGGCTCTACTAGTTTTTAACAGGACTGATTTAAAAATTGAAGTGACTCAAGTGTTATGATGCAGTAAAGCATTTATACACCTCAAACTTTAGAGTACATTCCCAACCCCATATTTTATAAAATTCAGACTGTGTAGTGGTTTTATGGTCTAATAGCGTAGTGGTCTTAACAAAATGTCTTGCGTAAGCTTGGTCAAACCAAAACTCAAATAATGCTCCCTCATACTACCACTAAGAAGGGCATGCACAAGAGCTTGCAAGTCAGACCTGATAGCATTACTTGTTGAGAGCAGTGAAATTAATTTTTTTACTTGGATGCAGTGTGTTAGGAGCATACAGATTATGTTGCCAGCTTGTTGACAGAATATGATAATTTGCTGTAAAATATGCCTTATTTTGATAGTAATGTTTGCTGACCAAACTTCAAAAATTGAGTACCTCCTCTGCTTTTGAATTCTGACTAGTTGGCTCATTGGTTGGATTTGCATTTATGTTCTCTGCTCCTAATGCTGTTTCAGTTTTATAAAGATGTATGGTAGTCTTTGCAGCTTGCCAGACAATGTGTTTGCATATCTAATTACAGTATTTGACTTTGTATGTTTAACAGATGCAAAATACAGTGAATATAAAAAGTTTACACACCCCTGTTTAAAATGCCAGGTTTTGTGATATAATTTCAAAACTTTCCCACTTTTAATGTGACCTATAACCTGTGCAATTCAATTGCAAAACAAATCTCTTGGGGGGGGGGGAATATAAAAAAAATAAAACATTCAATAAGCTGGTTGCATAAGTGTGCACACCCTTAAACTAGTACTTTGTTGAAGCACGTTTTGATTAAATTACATCATTCAGTCTTCTTGGGTAGGAGTCTATCAGCATGGCGCATCTTGACTTGGCAATATTTACCCACTCTTCCTTGTAAAAGTGCTCCAAATCTGTCAGATTGCAAAGGCATCTCTTGTACACAGCCCTCTTCAGGTCACCCCACAGATTTTTTATTGGATTTAGGTCTGGACTCTGGCTGGGCCATTCCAAAACTTTAATTTTCTTCTGGTGAAGCCATTATTTTGTTTTTTGGATATATGCTTGGGGTTATTGTCATGTTGAAAGGTGAAATTCCTCTTTATCTTCAGCTTTCTAGCAGATGCTTGAAGGTTTTGGGCCAAAAGTGACTGGTATTTGGAACTGTTCATAATTCTCTCCACCTTGAGTAAAGCCCCAGTTCCAGCTGAAGAAAAGCAACCCCAAAGCATGATACTGCCACCACCGTGGGGATGGTGTTCTTTTGGTGATATGAAGTGTTTTTATGCCAAACGTACCTTTTTGGAATTGTGGCCAAAAAGTTCAACCTTGGCCTCATCAGACCATAACACATTTTCCCACATGCTCTTGGGACTTTGTTGTTTTTGCAAATTTTTTCTGTGTAAGAAAAGGCTTCATCTTGCAACCCAACCCAATAGGCCAGACATGTGGCGAATACGGGAGATTGTTGTCACATGTAGTACACAACCAGTACTTACGAGGAATTCCTGCAGCTCCTTCAATGTTGCTGTAGGTCTCCTGACAGCCTCCCTGACCAGCTTTTCATCAGCTTTGGAGGGATGTCCAGTTCTTTGCAATGTCATTGTTGTCCCATATTTTCTCCACTTTATGATGATCTTCACTGTGTTCCATGGTATATCCAATGATATGGAAATTTTTTTGTACCCCACTCCTGACTGATGCTTTTCAACAATGAGATACATTTGTAGCAGCTGTCCAGTTTCATTGGGGGGGGGGGGTTTCTATGTAGGTTAGTCATGATGGGGGAGGCATACAAGAGAAATGGTAGTAAACAGGTTGATGCAAGTTTTTTTTCTAATGCTGTCAGGTAATGTTTACTTCTAAAAAACCTGTATATGTATTTTTCAAAGCGCATGCATTAACTCATGAGCGGAATAAAATGTCTGCATCTACAGAAGACTTTTAATAAACCAGTCCTGGACAGGGTTGCCACCTTTTAACAAGGGCAAAGTGGGACATGGGGGTGTGGTCAACATGATAGGGGTGTGGCCAACATGACACTGGCCACACCCCCACCACGACATCACCAGAGTTGTTAAAGGAGATGCAGTATTAGTTATGGATGCAACATTGTGACATTACAGCATACTGAAAACTCAAACCATTTAAATGAAGTGAACTATTACTGCACACACACTAATCGGTTGTAACAATAAACTTTAAAGGAATTAAAAACACACTACTCATTAAACAGACACTTGTTTATTTAAAAAGTAAAATTCATAAACCATCCATTGCTATTCAGAAAGAAAACTTAAAAATCTACATACCACATACAAGCCAAGTATAAAATTAAGACTGTCAATTAAAGCTAAAGCAAAGAACACAACTACATACCCTAGTACAAATTAATGCTAAACAAAGAAAAACACAAAATTACGTACAATAAATCACTTTTTTAAAAGTGTATTTTGAATTTGATTTTATGGCTTGAAGAAGGGCCCGATTTGAAATAATATTCGAGTAAAAGTCACAACATTTCATCCGTAATTTACACTCATCATGAGTTCAGCTTTTAACAAGTCCACGCTACATCGGTTTCGCACATCTGTCCATTTACCTTTCACCAGTGAAAAACTCTTTCTGCAAATGCGTTTGAGGGTGGTATAGATAAAACCCTAGCAATTACCGGATAGAGTGTAGTCAGTTCAGGCCCTTCTTTGAAAAGCTTCAGCCACTTCTCTCCTGGGGTCAAGCTTGTGTTACATAACTGTTCGAGAGAGGGCCTAATTGCCAAGTAGTCCCTAAAAAGATAATCTTCATCTACATCCTGCAGACTCAGGGCAGTGGTCACATTCAGCAAATCACTGAAGGCAAAGGGCTCATTTAAAGATAATTTAGATAGTGTAAACAAGTAGTTGCTTTCAGTATAATCAAACCACTGCTCCAGGTATTTCACTGCTGTCTCCAAGAAAACAATAAAGTCTCTTTTCAGTTTGTTAGCAGAAGTGCTGTCTAATGTGCTCATAAGTGCCCTAAGTTTCCTCCAAAGAAAGCACCTTCAGCTCTTGCCTGCAGTTTTGCTTGAGAGAGACCATTACACAATAAGTTTCCATGGCAGTAAGTGCTGATTTTTCTAATGTACTTATGTGTTCATTAAAATCGACAAGAACAGCACAGAGAAAGTGCAGATAGTACTGGGGCAGTGTAGGCAATTCATTCTCACCATGCTCGTTACCTGAAAAGTACGACCATATCTGCCGGGGGGTCTCCTCTTCTCCCTGAGAGAGGAAATAGGACTGGAGCACTGTGAGATTTTTCACTACTCTTTCAATGGCTGGGAGTAGTGACAGCCACCTTGTTGGCACATGTCTTAACAGACTCTCAAATTCCATGCCACAAAACTCAAAGAAGTCTTTCAAGTCTCTGGTCCTTGTGGCAGAACCAGAAAAGTGGCTGAAAAGTCTCATTACAAATGCTTCCACATCGTATGGTAGTTTTGCTGCAGCTTTTTTGGCTGCATTGTGAATAATATGGGCAAGACAGTTAGCTTTCTGGAGTGATGGGCACTTTTCTTTTAATCTGGTATACACACCAGATTTCTTCCCATAGTTCACACTGGCATTATCAGCCCCATAAGCTGAAATATGGTTCCAGGGCAAGGAATGCCTTTCCATAATGTTGGAAATTTGCTGTGAAATAGCCTGTGCAGATTCGTCAGGGTCTTCATAGAAGTCCAAAAGGCCATTCACCACCCCTTCTTCTTTAGAAAATACCTCACAACAAGGGAAATAATTTTATGTTCCCTTGTTGGAAGCATCTGATGAAATTGCAAATGAAGTACCTGGTTTTGAAGGTCATGCAGGAGGCATTCCAATGAGTGTGGCCCCAAAACATTTTCAACTATGGCTTCAGCCTTGGTTCTGCCACAAGATAGTTTCTTTGCAGTGTCTGAGTCACTGTACAACTGGCTGGCCAACTTTACTGCACAGTCCAAGCTGTTATATGAAATATTGTGCTTAACAGCATGGAAAACCTCAGAGGCTTCTGCTGCAATGATTCTAAGTTCTGGTCCCTCAAGGTTTGCATTCCTTGCCCACTTTGTCATCAGGTGAGTGGATTTAGCTTGAAGAATGGCAGTCTTATGTTGTTCAGTTGCCTCATGTCGCGACATCATTTCTTCCACCGTGGGTCACTAGAAATTCTCTCTTGCAGTACCTGCAGAATGCTTTGACATCAGTGCATCTCTCGATCCAGTCAAATTCTGTTTTCCAAACGTCCTGCCACTTGCACATTCTCTTTCTGCTGGTTGACTGTGATGAAGCTGCTGCTCTCTTCATGCTTGAATCTGTACTTACCTGATATGCAACATATTGACCAACACTGTTAGTAGGGTTCAGTAACATATTGCTGCACAGCACAAATGAACTGGCTTAATTGGCACAAAAAAACTGGCTCGAAAAACATTGGCATGCGAAACTGGCTCGAAAAACATTGGCATGCGAAAGAACTGGCTCGAAAAACATTGGCATGTGAAAGAACTGGCTCAAAAAACATTGGCATGTGAAAGAACTGGCTCAAAAACATTGGCATGTGAAAGAACTGGCTCAAAAAACATTGGCATGTGAAAGAACTGGCTCGAAAAACATTGGCATGTGAAAGAACTGGCTCAAAAAACATTGGCATGCGAAAGAACTGGCTCGAAAAACATTGGCACACGAACTGTCTTGAAAAACATTGGCATGTGAAAGAACTGGCTCGAAAAACATTGGCATGTGAAAGAACTGGCTCGAAAAACATTGGCATGTGAAGAACTGGCTCGAAAAACATTGGCATGTGAAAGAACTGGCTCGAAAAACATTGGCATGTGAAAAAACTGGCTCGAAAAACATTGGCATGCGAAAGAACTGTCTCGAAAAACATTGGCACATGAAAGAGCTGGCTCGAAAAACATTGGCATGTGAAAGAACTGGCTCGAAAAACATTGGCATGCGAAATAGAGGAATGGAGCAAAAGAGTTTACAAACAGTTTAAGGTCAAATAGTAAATGAGGTAATGTAGGGGGCATTTTGGCCATTGAAGACTAACATTAACACAGCTTGTAGAAAATGAAATGCATTATTTTTACCACTGAACATGCCCACCACACCCCACAAGACAAAAAAGTTAACCATATTCACTGAACCAAAAAACAGTAAAATGAATGACAATGCACAGTGGATACCATAGACCTAATTTAGCTTTTGACCACAGCAGTTAAGAAATGTATGGCACTAATTTACACAGCGCAATGATCTATTAATAAACATGCCCAACAGCAGCACTGGTCATAATCTGATTATAATGAAAACAGTAAATAAGTATGTTGAAGACATCACTAAAACACAAAATAAAAACTTTGCTACTTAGACGCAAACTACCCTGTAACATGGTTTAGCACAATCTGAAATACATTGCATTAACTTCAGAGCATCCATCCACAAAAAAATTAAAATAAATGGGAAAAAAGTCCAAACATTTTAACTTTTAAAAATACTTCTTGCAAGAGAAGTAACAAACTACAATGTACAGCAGACTCCATGGGCTCCTTTTACCTCAAAACATAGCAATTAATCCAGCACAGCAATGCAATAAACAGGCCCAAGTAAAAGTAACACACCCATATTCACATTACAAGCAAAACAGTACATTTTAACCTTATTAAAAATGCATAATAAATTAAATGCACACATTTACAAGTATAAATGAAAACAATCTTGAAACAGCTTTGGCAAATTGGCAACGTGTACCTACTAGAATAATAAATGAATTACATTAACTGTTAACATTCCCCTCAAAAGGTAGACTTGTACCACAGACATGGACTTGCAGGAACAGGAAAAGTTACCTAAACAGTATATCGTAACTTCCTGAAAACAGCATTATAGTGCATATTTCCATACAAAAAATACAAACTATGCTCAAACAATTCCTATATGCATACAGACAATACCCAGAAAAAGCTACGACAATAGAAATGCATCACACTAAGTTTATATTTCACTGCCCCCCAACAGAAACAAACAACTTCTATACACAGTTCAGCCTTTTAAAAGTAATGCTTCCAAATCATACCCCCAAGCATAATAACAATTACATATACATTCAGGTTTTATCTCTTTAAAAACTACTACACAAAAATATTAAACTAACTACTACAGATTTAAATATTGCGTACTGCACCCACCATCTGCCTTTAAACATTAAAAAAATGAAACCACAATATATTCCCATTTTAAACTAGTACAAAAGTCTCAAAATAACCACTGCACAGATTTAAATACTACATACTACATCCCCATCTACCCCTAAACATTAAAAACTTAAATAAAGCACACTATTCCCATTTTAAATAACTAAAGCCACAAAATGCAATTATCTACTTACCACTCAGTTATTGCTGGGCTGGCTGGCTCCCTTGCTGGCTGGGCTGGCTCCCTTGCTGGCTGGCTGGGCTGGCTCCCTTGCTGGCTGGGCTGACTCCCTTGCTGGCTGGATGGGCTGACTCCCTTGCTGGCTGGCTGGGCTGACTCCCTTGCTGGCTGGCTGGGCTGACTCCCTTGCTGGCTGGCTGGGCTGACTCCCTTGCTGGCTGGCTGGGCTGACTCCTTGCTGGCTGGCTGGGCTGACTCCCTTGCTGGCTGGCTGGGCTGACTCCCTTGCTGGCTGGCTGGGCTGACTCCCTTCCTTGCTGGCTGGCTGGCTGGGCTGACTCCCTTGCTGGCTGGCTGGGCTGACTCCCTTGCTGGCTGGCTGGGCTGACTCCCTTGCTGGCTGGCTGGCTGGGCTGACTCCCTTGCTGGCTGGCTGGGCTGACTCCCTTGCTGGCTGGCTGGCTGGGCTGGCTTGGCTTCAATGCTGGCTTCAATGCTGGCTTCAAGTTTAATGCTGGCGAAAAATTCAGATCTTTTGTCCGGGCTGCTATAGAGCTTAGTGCTCTACAGCTGCGACCTTTATGGGGCTCTTCACAAGAAGTTCCCGCCCTCTACAAATAGCTGCAGCCAATTACTGTGCTGCATTACCACCCGGACCTAGCAGAGAATCCCTCTAACTGCAGGTCTGGGTGGTGACGTAGCCGCATTGCCGTGGAAAAACCGGAAGTATTTTCGGCTTTTCCGCGGCAATTTTAAAATGTAAGCGCAAAGGGGAAAAAACGGGACTTTTAAAGTCCCACGCTTGGTGAGCGCGGGAAGCGGGATGAGAGCACTCAAACCGTGAGTGTCCCGCTGACAACGGGACGGGTGGCAACCGTAGTCCTGGATGTTTTGCAGTGCTTGATTTGCTGCATAGTTTTGTTCACTTTTAAATGAAAATTATTTTGGTTCATGCTTGTACTTAAGTTGGTTGTTTGGCTGCTAGCGCTAGGCTAGATTTTCATCATTTTGCAACTCGTACCAAGCTGGAAACACAGGCCATTGTAAATGCACAGCACATCTGATTATTTTATTGAATTGCCCTATGAGCTTTGTGTGAAGGAAGTAGTTGTTATGCTCTGCTTTGTGAACTTTGAGGGAGCAGAAAGTTTTTTGCTTGATAGATTATTCCTTTTCTTAACAGCTACATCTCTGGCTTAATGTCATTCAGTCATTTTTATTTGATGGCCTCTACAAACATATTCAACAAACCAGTTTTGTGAACTGTAATATATTGAACTTAGGGTTGCCACCTTTTCAAATGGCCAAAGTGGGACATTTTTGGTACAAACATCAGATTTTACAGGGCGACACATACCCGTGAGCAGTACAAAGGATAAAACTTAACTTTTTTGCCTAAAATAAAAGCTTATTCTTGTAGCATTTTAGTTGCTTATTCTATTTCTTATAACATTAGGTATTTTAGATGCAGAATAACTGTTTTATGCAACTATTACATAAAATATAGGAAAGAATTTTGTCCTAAAATCTCAGGACATTTGCCATTTTTTAAATTTTTGGTCAGGACACAACTGCCCAAAGAGGGACTGTCCCTCGCAAAGTGGGACAGGTGGTAACCCTAATTGAACTATGCTGACTCATTTGTAAAATTACTTGGTAATTATACAGTCTGAATAATTCATTACAATATTTCAGTTTGTTATACTGTTCCATTGGTTATTCCTCAGTGCTGTCTATACTAGGCAAAATGACTCAACAGAAAGGGGTGTTAAAATCTGTAGTCTAGTGAACGTCCATCAAACTAATATGAAACAGAGGTCAATATGTTATATTGATTGTGGCCTTTTCCAGTAGGTATCTGTCTGCATGTCTGTCTGTTAACTGACTATGTAAGCTAGTCTGTTTTAATCTCAATGCATTCGTGCTTGAAGTGTTTGAAGCATTCCTGAATTTCACAATTGCCTGTTGCAATTAAAAGTAATTTATTAATTTATTTATTGTTCAAATTCACCTACAAAACAGCCAGTGGGTCGACTTTGTATTTTTTTTTTTTTTTTTTTTGCTCTTCAGTTTGTGAGAGACCTTTTTTTTTTTTTTGCTCCTCACTTGCCCCCAGACCATTTCTGTTGACTCAATGCGGCCCTTGCAACTGAAAAGGTTGGACACCCCTGCTCTAGAGGCAGGCAACAGCCCCAGGGCTCATACAGGCCCAAACAATGGGGTGCTTCTACGTCCAAAAGCGGAGAAGACAAATCACAGCCTTATAGAAAACGGTCCCAATGACTTACCTCTGCCAATGCCCAGCACTTATTTCTGGCAGCACCCTTAGGGGGAAAGCTAGCACTTTTTTTCACAAAACTGGCACAAGATCACCCAGGACAAATGGGTCTTAAATATAGTCTCTCAGGGCTACAGGTTCCACTTTCACACCCTTCCAAAGGCAAAAGGTATGCCAGACCTGCCACACAATCAATGGGCAGAGGCGCAAAAACAAGTTTCATCTCTCATGGACATGGGGGCTATTCAGCCAGTGCCACAACAAGAGTAGGGACAAGGATTTTACTCAAGACTTTTCTTAGTACCAAGAAAGGACAAAGCCTGGAGACCAATTCTGGAACTGTCTATTCTAAATACTTTTCTGGACGTCCCAAAATTCAAAATGTTGACTCTACAGCAGCTTCTGCCCATGCTGGACAAGAAGACTTGGCTTGTAACTTTGGACCTCAAAGAGGCATACCTGCATGTCCCAATCAGACAGTCTTGCAGAAGATACCTCAGATTCATAGCTGGCTCATTGCACTACCAGTTCTGTGCACTGCCCTTTGGCTTATCTACTGCACCCAGGGTCTTCACAAAATGCCTGGCACCAGTAATTGCATTTTGCAGACAAAGAGGAATTCAGATATATCCCTACTTGGACGACTGCCTTATTCAAGCAGAGACCAAAGATATTCTACTAAAGCATCTGGCGTTTGTAAAAAGATAACTAATTTGCCTAGGGTGCACAGTAAACGAAAAGAACTAAAAACTAGTACCCTCTCAAGAGGTAATATTGCTGGGTGCAAGCTTAAATACAACTGCCCAGATGGCTTATCTCACGCCAGACAAACAAAGGTAACTGACTTTTTACTTCGAAAACATGGCAACAAAGATCCAGTTATCTGCAAGAAAAATTCTGCAGGCTCTGGGCTACATGGCATCCTGCATTCTACTAATTCCATATGCAACACCGCATATGAGGAAACTACAGTGGTATCTAAAAAGTGTTTGGACTCAACATTGCCACAGCCTGGAAACATTAATTACTCTCATTCATGCTTGCAACAGGAGTTTCGATGGTGGGCACAGGCCTGTCACCACAACTAGGGACAGCCATTCACTTTACCCACTGCCAAGGAGACACTAACAACAGATGCATCAGATTATGCCTGGGGGGCGCACATGGCAGGAAAATGTATTCAGGGCACATGGCGCACAAGCCAAATGCATCTTCATATCAATCAAAAAGAGATGCTAGCTGTACAAAATGCCCTGACAGCCTTCAGGGACCTACTTCATCCAGGACAACTGCTGATAAAGACGGACAATACTACAGTCATGTGGTACATAAACAAGCAAGGGGGCACATATTCCTACCCCCTCTGCAGACAAGCCATAACTTTGTGGAACACAGAATTGACTTATCAAGTACACCTGCAAGCACAGTTCCTGCCAGGAAAGACAAATACTTTGGCAGACGAACTAAGCAGAAACCTCATGGATCCTCACGAGTGGAAACTAGATTCACAAATCTTCAGAATGATAACAGGGAAATGGGGATGACCAGACATAGATCTATTCGCCTCCCTTCACAACTGCCAGCTACAGAGATTCTGCACTTGGACTTTTCACAAACAAGCATGGAAAGTGGACGCCCTTTCATTCAGCTGGAAAGCCCTTACATTATATGCCTTCCCTCCTCTGCCTCTCCCCCCCAAGGTACTCCTAAAGGTCAGACAAGAGAAGCCAAAAATTATCCTGATTGCCCCAGACTGGCCACGCCAGCACTGGTACCCAATCCAAAAGAGCTTGTCTCAAGGCTTAGCCTGGACATTACCTCTAATTCCTCATTTGCTGACCCAACAAAACAATCAGATTCTACACAGCCAACTCAGAACCCTAAATCTGGCTGCATGGCAGATAATATAACCATTCAGAACACACCTCTCTCTAAAGCAGTTATGGATGTTATTTTGGAGGCCAGGAGGCCCAGCACCAGAATATCTTATGCAGAAAAATGGAAGAGATTCTGTGCTTGGAACCAGGCGCAGGGAATTGACATGCTTGTACCAAATATTCCTCAGATTTTGCAATACCTAACTGAGATGCTGGACAAAGGCCTATCCTTCTCATCAGTTAAGATCCATGCTTCTGCCATTTCAGCTCATTACAATACGGACCCACCTATTTTTTCTCATCCACTGCTAAGACAGTATCTCAGAGGGGCCAAAAACATAAGACCCCCAAGGAGAGCTCCGATACCTGCATGGGACCGCAGTTTTCTCTTGAAAAAACTCACACTGCCTCCATTTGAGCCAGCCAATACAGCGGAGATAAAATACTTATCATGGAAAACAGCTATTCTCCTAGCAATAACTTCAGCAAGAAGAGTCTCAGAGTTGCAGGCACTAATGGCTGTGGAACCTTTTATTATTTTCCATCAGGACAGGGTTTCTCCAAGGACAAACCCGACATTTAGGCCTAAGGTAGTGTGTCCAGTGTGGCTCTTAACCAAACCATGTATTTGCCTACCTTTTATCCAAACCCACAGAATAAGGGGGAGAGACTTTTGCATTCTTTGGACATACACAGACAGCTATGCTTTTACTTGGACAAAACTAAAGCTTTCAGAAAGACTGAGAAACTCTTAGTGGCATATGCTGCAGGATCGCAAGGAAAAGCTATTTCAAAATGGATAGGCCACTGCATTCATTTCTGCTATTCACAACATGGCAAATCAGTGCCTAAGGGCATTAGGCCACATTCTACCAGAGCAGCAGCCACTTCAGCAGCCTTCCTCAGAGGAGTACCAACCAAGGACATTTTGGAGGCTGCAACCTGGACTTCAGTGCACACTTTTACAAAGCACTACCATTTACCTCTTTACTCTAAATCCAGAGCAGGCTTTGCCACTGCAATTCTGCAGGGCCTCATAGCCACTCCAAATTCTATTTAGGCCGAGCCACCCAACCTCAGCTTTGGGATTCAACCCAAGTGTAATGACTGCAACAGTGAAACACGATGAACATAGTACATTTGTGTACCTACCATAAATGTAGATGTTCGAGTGTATTCACTGTTGCAGTACAGATTACCCTCCCACCATCCCCCTTTTTCTTTGCTGGGACTTATCTGTACCTCTCTATTCTATACAACCTATGTGGTGTATTTGCTTGTAGATGAAGGTTATGTGCATGCTTTTTTATGATCATAATATTTTTAGCTTACCCTTTCGGGGGGCACCTGACATATGGGGCAAGAAAAACCTGAAGAAAATGGTGTCGGCTGCATCTTTTATACCCCTGGTGCACTGACGTCAGGGAAGAGGCGACAGCAACCGAAGCCGGACCAGGACTTTGGAATTCAGGCCGACTGCGGGTAGCCTGCCAGCAGGATAAATCAAGTGTAATGACTGCAACAGTGAATACACTCGAACATCTACATTTATGGTAGGTACACAACTGTACTTTGTGCAAGTCTGATAACACATGGGTTGACAAAACGTACGACATGTGTCCCGAGACTGGGAGAGTGGGCAGTGTGTAGAGGTGTGTTCATATCCCAGCTGCGCTCACAGTAAGGATGAGTGCTGTAGAGGGGTGTCAGGTAGGGGAATAATGGGTTGCAATAATGGGCCTAAGTGTGCAGGTGTTGGTTGGCAGAGATGTATTAGGCCCGCCCCGTGGAAGTATTTAATATTCCTATGTGGGCATAGCAGATGCCCATACCTCCCAAACCGTAAGAGCACATCTATTGGTTAGTCTGGAAACCATTGGGGGAACACATAGGGACTATATCAATGAACTGTACCCGATTATCATGGACGTCTGTGATTATGAATCAGAATCTAACACAGTCCTAACTAAACCCTTCCAGAACTAGTGATATTAGGTTGACAGGTGACGGAATACACGTAATGACCAATGACAACATGTATGAGTCATAAACAGCATGTACCTCGACAAATGTGTATGAATACATATGCTCTGGGACTGTCACTGTGTCAGGTTAATAGTACCAATAATCTAAATGTGTCCCTGAGGGTGTTTTGCAGTGTCCCTGATTCAGTGTTCATTCTCCCTCATTCGTATGTGAGGTCGGATAGTGACGGAAAGTACATATTCCACCGACTATCTCAGGTAGATGATAGCTTAATAGGTTGGGGTTACCACCTGTTCACCTTTGCGAGGGACACTCCCCTTTGGGCAGTTGTGTCCTGCAAAATAAATGTTATTATGGCACATGGCTTGTGATTTAGGGCAAAGAATCCATATATTGTCTGTAGTGGTTGTATAAAACAATTATGTTGTATATGAAACACCTAAATATTATAGGAAACAGTATTAGCAGCTATAATGCTGCAAGAATAACCTTTACTTATGCAAACCGGTGAAGTAGTCTATTTTCTACTGGCTGTGGGTATGTGTTGCCTTGCAAAATCAGACATCTCTACATATAGGTTCCTATAGGGCTGCCACCTTTCCAAATGGGCAAAGTGGGACCTGGTCCATAGAAATGTCAGATGTACCAGGTCAGAACATATCTATAGCCATGTAAAAACACAAAAAACGAAGAGCTGAGCCCAAAAACTGAACGAGCAAATAATGTAAAAAACTGGTTTAATTTAGCGCTTTCGGAAGGGTTAATACCCCTCCTTCTTCAGAATAAATGAACAAACAAAAAATGCAAGCAACAATCTCCATTTAAAACCAATTAATACAATCATGTGGTAACCATTTTACTAGTGTTTTATTGATTATTGAAACAACATTTAGGTACGTGTAGCGCATATGTGCGCTGTCTTACTTTTACTTTTAATTTTATTTTTCTGTTATAATAGCACTTTTTATAAAAAGAAATAAGGTGCTATTTGATTTTAAGATTCGACTTTGTCATCTTAAGTTAATTAAGTAATGACGTCAATGGTTATGACATGATTGTATTAATTAGTTTTAAATGGAGATTGTTGCTTGCATTTTTTGTTTGTTCATTTATTCTGAAGAAGGAAGGGGGTATTAACCCTTCCGAAAGCACTAAATTAAACCAGTTTTTTACATTATTTGCTCATTCAGTTTTTGGGCTCAGCTCTTCGCTTTTTGTGTTTTTACAAGTTCATATCTATAGCCGTGCATAGTACAGAACTATACGTATTAGCACAAATAAAAGCTTAAGTCTAGTAGCAGTCCAGTTGCTTATGCTACTTCACATAACATATAGAAGTGTCATATATACAATAACTGTTACATGCAACTATTAGAGAAACGTAGAATATAATATTGTCCTGTAATCAGGATATTTGCTATGTCTTGATTATTTTTGCATGACACATACGCCTAAGGAGGGACTGTCCCACGCAAAGTGGGACAGGTGTTAATCCTAAAGTCTCACCATGGCCAATTTAAAAGGTGGCAAACCTGCAATAGGTATGCGGTAGCATGACCTGGCAGACGGATGTGGGTCCCAAAACACATTTACTTGTCTGCATTGCAGAGTATCGGTTCTCATGTATCAGCCAGATGGGAGCAGATTGTATGAGGAGCACACATATAATATGATTAATTCAGTGGACAGGCCGCCGATTCTGTACAGTCGAACGCCATGCCTTTGCCTAATGGTCAGCCATACCCGATACTGTAGTCATGTAGTCCGATGTAATAGGCATCACAAGGGATCGCTCCCACCCAGCATGAGTGACGCATGCAAGCAGCAATGTCGGTGCATGTGCAAGTGAGGGAGCGAGCGGGTGTAAGCATGTTTGGCTACCAGTATGCGAGTATTGCACTGGTAAAGAAATGTGGAGTCTAACCAAGTGTAAGAAGCTGTAACCAGAGGTCAGGAGTGCTTATCACCGCACAAACCCACGCACAGCCACTCCCAACTGCTTCAATGTGCCTTACTCACTCCGTATCCAATGGGCTCGCTCTGGCCGCAAACAAATAACTGTCCTTTGCAAGTGTTGGTAGCAACACCCTGCACACACAGCTAATGTGAATTACCAATACACCATGGCAAATATACAGACAATAGACAGTACCACACACATACCATACAGCACAGTCATCCAACAATATAGCAGTGTACTGGCAGATATGTCCGGACCACTAGTATTTGCAGACCTGGCCGTCTTGTGTTTATGTGTGTGAGCATGCCCAGTATGACCATTCCGCATGTTGTCGACTGACATTGCTGTCATACCTTCATGTGTTTGAGCATGCCCAATATGGTCAACTGTATCGCATGTGTTACATGTCCAGGTAGTCAGTACTGTGGTACTGACCTCTGCGTTGTACACTGACAGGTAGCATGCTGTGTCTGCAGGGTATCCATCAGTCATGTGGCATTGACTGTTGCTACATTTCTGCACAGCGTGGGGGAACATCCGACTGTATCCACATTCCTGCACAGCACCAGTGGGGCGCACCTGACTGTTGCATGTGTACATTGGAAGGGGGGCAAAGCTGACACTTGTACACTTTTGCTACTACTGTACTGGTATGTCAGGTACTCCATTTCAGTGTGTAGACCTACCTATTTTGCTGGCTAGAGGCATACCAGTGTACTCCAGATCTTAGCTGTATTTCCAACATATTAGTTTCAGACGTCCAAGTCTTCACAACCAACATCCAACTGCCTGGCCTGCTGTAGTCTGTCTGTTTGGGTCTGTGGGGGGGTGTCATCCATTGAGCATATTCAGAGGCCATAGTACAGCATTTGTCTGTGTTGGTCTACACCTGTCCAGCTGGTTGAGACTTGTGTGGGCTGTATGGACACACATGATGCTCAGCCCATTACCCGCATTGGGTTATGACACCCTGTGTACTACTGGCTACTGTGGCGACCCCAGTATGTGCTGCAGATGTCATGGTGCCACTGTGGACGTCTACTGGCCCCTGCCTTAACATTCGGCCACCAGTTTCCATGGCATGCTCACATCCATACCATGGCTACAGGTAACAACACATTCTAATACAACTGCCAATTGGTAGGTTGATTGACTTACCTTGAGGGTGTGCCAGACCTGAGGATGGTGCTGGAGAGCTGCCTATGTCGGATACACACAGTGCACTTCCTATACTTGGCTGAGCACAGGTAGTGTCATGTTTCGCATCCCTTTTACTGTCTGTGCGAGTCAGAGAGGGTGACATTCCCTGGGTACCTACTGTGTCAGTGCATATGCTATGCGTTTCCTCTTTGCCAAGGCCAGGTCATACTGGGCACACCTCCTTCCGCCTACTGGGTCCGGCTCAGGTTGTTCCTCCTCCGAGTCACTCTGTGCCTGTACAGGCCTTGGCATTGGTGGGGGGGCTGTGTTGCCCTGCCCCATGCTGTTCCTGCTGCAGCTGTTTCCGCAGGATCATATTGTGTAGCATTGCACATACCATAACAATTTGGGTGCATGTAGCTGGTGAATACTGCAACGCTCCACCGGATGTGTCCAGACACTGGAACCGTGACCTGAGCATCCCAAACACATGCTCTGTTATATGTCTTGCCTGTGTGTGTGCCTCATTATGGCGTAGTTGTTCAGGTGTGTGTGCATTTCTGATGGGTGTCATCAGCCACGGCTCCAGTGGGTACCCATTATCCCCTACTAGGTTGACCGTAGCGGATGTCCATATTGGCAAAGCTATGGTACAGCTGCGTCAGATGCCATATATCTGAATCGTCATAGCTTCCAGGGCAACCCGCACACACATTCAGTATAATGCCCAGGGCATCGCATACGACCTGGCAGTTGATGGAGGGGATGCCCCTGCAGTTAATGTAGGCCCTACCCTGTTCACCGGGTGGTGCTTTGATGCGTACGTGCATGTAGGCTATAGCACCCACTACCCCAGGGTAGTCTGCCATTTGGTGGAAGAGATGCATATTGCTGGTCAACACCTCATGTGTGTTGAGGAAATGTACGTGTTCACTGGCATGTGGTGACATGGCATCCAGGAACTGGTGAAATACTCTGGATGCAGATACTCTGGATGCAGATGCCTGTGAGATCCCCATGATATCCCCAGTTGTGATTTGGGAGGTACCTGTGGCTAGTATACCTAGGCCTGCACACTGGGATGGGTTCCCCTCGGCCTGTTCGATGTGTCAGGTGTGGCCGGCACAGCTCAACAATCTGCTGTAGGAGGTCTCTGTCCACCCCATAGCGCTCCACTATCTCCAGCTCATGTAGCCCCTGGTAGGTTACCCTGGGTCTGTACAGTCTTCTCTGTCTCCTCACTGAGGGTTGTTCGGCAGCATTCACATCCTCACCACCCTCAGCCTCCTGCACATGTTGGTCTATGTTGCCTACTGCATCCCTTCTCATTTCGTTGGATTGTTTTGTAAAATTTCCCCGCATGTATACACCGGTGGTGTAGAGTGTGGAAAAACCCGAGGGTATGGTGCTTGCTCACTTTATCGTAGTGTTCTGGGCCGGGCTGGGCCTGTAATCTGCTGATTGTGATAATTATCACCTGTTTGCCCAGCTTGTTCACATTGACTACTCTCCTACTGCTGTTGTCCCTCCCAATTGCAGTAGGCAGGTATAGACACACCCCTAGCTTAGGCGTGCTAAGCCAGGAGCAATCCCGAGACACAGGGCTCCAATGTACGTACAGTATGCCTGACACTCCCCCCCCCCATGCTTTCACCTATTTTCGAGTCCTACACCTGGCTATCTATACACACACACTCTTGGGATCTGCATCACACCCTGGGGATAAACGGGATTCACTATTTTCCACCTCGTTTGCATAGTATCGTCTTCTAATGCATAGTTACATGATCCATACTGAGCCTCCACAAAAATAACCATTGCTTACTGTCGTGCAGACCCGCACACAACTGGTTAAAAGCGCCTTACTATCACTGTATTCGATATCCCTTGTTCTTCCCAGCAACAAAACAACCGGCCTCTGCACGGCTCGAACCCGGGACCTTGCACACCAAAGACGTGCTTTACCACTAAGCCATGGCAGATATACATACATCTGAGGTCATCACGTACAGATCATCCAGCACTGGTATTCAACAGTATAGGACATGTATTCCATCATGTAGATTTATGTGTGCTAATGTCCACATATATATATATATATATATATATATATATATATATATATATATATATATATATATTTATATACACACATATACATACGTAGATATAGAATATATATCTCAACAGTGGACCACGTGACACCAAAGCATTAGACAAGAATGAAAAGGAAACCACATGTGCCTCCTGCATTATGTACTGGTGTTAATATCAAGACAAGTGTGTTTCTGTGCATCACACGGGTTCAGACTGTATTAAAGGTAAGATTAGGGCTGCTGACATTATTCATCAGACCTATTGCTGAATGTATGTGTATTTCTTGCCAACCCAGTCTCTTGGCCGATTGTGACATTTATGGCCACTATATAGGAAAACAAAACATGCTCCTCAACACATCCAGTAGCTAGCCACTCACAGACACCAAACACATAGGATATGACAGCCAAACACACACACCTGTCATGCCTTGAAATAGAACACCTACCTGTCTATTCTATCACACTACAGCATTACGCAGTTACAGAATGCACTACCGGGATTACTGGGACAGAGCACTACCAGAGGTGTACTTCTAGGTGGGTAACATCATCAGCAATGGCAAAGTCGGCGATAGGGATTGTATGGAGTGTGAGCAGTCTAAAAGCATTATTCTGCCCCAGGCAGATGGAGACACACACACACACACACACACACACACACACACACACACACACACACACACGGCATGGCTGGGATTAGAACACCGACCTAACTACCTTATCACACTACAGCATTACACAGTTACAGAACGCGCTACCGAGATTACTGGGACACAGCACTCCCAGAGGTGTACTTCTAGGTCATGACATCATCAGCATTGGCAAAGACGGCGATAGGGATTGTATGGAGTGTGAGCAGTCTAAAAGCATATTTCTGTCCCCAGGCAGATGGAGACAAACACATGCCAGTGGTGTGATCAGGACAACTGCCTATCTCTGGATCACTATTACAATACTACATAGATACGAGCTGCACCACAGACACTACACCTTTCAAGACTCAAAATATGACCTTCTAGGAATGCGGACATTGACATGGATGCTGGCAGTTAAGATGTACATACCTGTGAACCACTGTGTTCAATGTAGGAATCCATCCTGAAGTGGGGTATGGCAATCTGTTGACTAGACGACTACTATTGCTATGCAGGGTTACAATGGCCATGCCCATACACATAGGGGCACATAACCGACACAAGGTGTTACTGGGCATGCTCACACACTTAGTAGCACAGGGCTGTTTTGTATGCACTCTGATTCTAAACACGGAAAGGCACAGTGGCCATCCTATTACAGTTAGACGTGAACAACACATTGTAATGGACTCCATAGTTGTCATTGTTAGCAGGAATGCTGCACTACATATATCTGACACCAAACTTCTACACAAAGTCTGCTGCTGTCCGTCACCTTAGATGTACCAATCTAAACCTGGCACACTACTACCACCTGTGGTAATGTCCTGCCAGGAGTAGCTACTTCACTCATATAGTGCTATTCATAGAGAAATGTCCTGAGACCAGGTTAACACCCTGACACCTAGAGGACAACTGCATTGCATGTGTATGCTAAACAGTGCTAGATTTGTAGTGTTGGTAATCACAGCTGCCCAATGTAGATCCAACAATGGGGAATACTGAAATCTGTGCAGTGAGGAACACCTGGCTGAAGGCTCAGTTGTGCACAATAGCACTACCACCGTGTACCTCGGATACAGACATGTGGGCCGTAACACCGGTATGGACCACTCCAGGTGGTGGTGTCCCCACGTACATGAAGGCCACTCACATGTACTGACCAGTACACCCTCAAAAGGCATCACAGCCGCATTCTAGGATGTAGCCCTCAGACATCACCATGTCCTTGGACCAGCAACACACATCCATACATGTGGTAGAACATATAATAATACAACACCATGTGACCCATGACCACTGGACTGTACCTAGCTCTACATCAATTGTGCAGACTACCCATGTACTGACGCAGTTGCATCATGTGTTATGCAATGCAATGATACCACTGTTCATATCCAGGTCGGCTGTACACATAACAGGGGCCCTGGGTCATATACAGCAGTAACAGATGAGTGTTGCTGTACACCAGTAAACACCCTCATGTTTGGATATGACATACATGTACCTGCCGTGGATATGTACTTGCCACACACACACATATGTACATAGCATGGCTGTTGCTGTCCTTAGTGCAGACAGGTGGCTACAGCAATTACACACGTGCACATGGAAGGTAGGTCCATGGCTGTTGAATGCCAACAGTACATAAGGTGTGATATCAGTGTTGACTGAGTTAACATTCCCTCTGTACTGGTTACCCATGACAGCTATCATATTATACAACAGTCCATGTGTCATGTATGTCATCACACATGTCCACCAATTGTAATGCCTACAAACATGGCTAAATGAAGGAATGTAGGACCTACACACATGTAAATGTAGTGGTGTGCGTTCAGCTACCATGCGTGTGCAGTAGCTGATGTTTGCAGGTGATGTGTGTCTTTCTATAACATGCAGGTGCAATGCAGCTCCATCATTGCCAACTCTATATGGTGATATACTGACAGTACAGTAAGAGGCACATCAGGTATGGATGGATGTGTGGACATAACTAAGTGGTGGGCCATCTTTGCAGATGGATGTTTGCTGAAGACAGCTCACAGGTGTGTCACAAGCCATCCTACAATAACATGTGCAAAGACTAAGCTATGTTTCTGTTAATGGAAGGGGAACACATACAACCTACACAGTGGTCAGGGTGTCACTGACTGTAAATAAATTGACACCTGTAACACTTAAGACCTCCCGTGCGCATATATCAGCACAATTGCCAAAGGTAGCATCGGTACACATTGTAATGTGGGCAATACTGCTGCATGTCTGTCATACATATAAGATAGCGGGTGTTTGATTCACAGTACTGCCATGTGTGTTTGCTTGTGTGTCCATATATGCCACGTATGGTGGGGAATGCATCCCAGTTGTTACTCACACTCCTGTACACTGTTGTAGAGATCTGTACATACTGCAGTGTAGAAAGCAAGATATAGGCAGGGGTGGGGTGTGTATCACACACATGTGAGGTATCTGTATGTGCATGACATAGGTGTATTCAATTGTGGACTCCACAGTGTGTGTGTTTATGTATGTATGGCTGTCTGATGCATGGAGTGAGGATGTATGTTACCATAGTGAACAGATAGGACCCCTAACCCCTCCAGGTAATGCAATCTACTACCCTGTTGATGCAGTCGATCTTCGGCATTACTGACTACCTGTACATGTGTATTCTCTGTGTTGCATCATGTGGGTGCACAGTACTGTAATTGTGATTACCACATAGGCAGGGGTGCTCACCTCAACACTATCAAGTGTGTGTGTGTGTGTGTGTGTGTGTGTGTGTGTGTGTGTTACAGTGTCGTTGACCCCGTGAGTGTGGGCGTGTTACTTTGTGTCTGAATACATGTGTGCGATTACCTGTGTGTGTGTGTGTGTGTGTGTGTGTGTGTGTGTGTTCTCATTCTGTAATGTGAATGTGTATTACTGCTACACAGTGAGGCCTCAAGCTATCAACTGGCCTCTGCCCTTGTCATCAGCTAGACTGCTATGTAAACTCCCCACCCCATGCAACTGTACCTGTGATGTCACCCGGTATGGCTGTCACGTCTCTAGCCACTGTAGATTAGTACACAGCTCCCATGCTCCTGGATCAGTAGATGTGTAGCCATCTTTGGAATGTCAGCCTTTCTAACAGTGAGGTTGAAGCTACGAATAGCATGCTGGTATTGCCATACATACCTGTGAGTAGTCCACATTTACACATGGGAAACTGCAAACACTGGCACTCAACAGCACATGCAAATAGACCTGAAGGAGGGAAGCAGGACATCATTACCAACATGCTGTTACTGTTGTTACCAAGACGCATACTGTGGACAGGAAACAATGCATTCTAAACCTGTACTACATGGTATGTCTGCTGCGTGTCAACAGTACACAACAGTTGTAATCTACACTTATCTCCCTATTCTGTTCACCCTGTGCATCAGACCGTATGAGCATGTCCCTGCGCCGATGGTGTGGATGACAGGGATGCAGCACAGGCATCATCATAGGCACAGGGTGATAATGTTTGCCAGGGGCCTAGGCTGTACCAGTGGATGACATCATGTGTGTGGGTTAAGGCCTGCGATCTAATTGGCCATGTGTGGTTGCTATGCATGTGAGTGTTGCAGTGCCCAACAGGGGTATTATTGACAGCTCCAGACTGTACAGACCAGGTTTTACAGCTCACGGTGTTCAGCCAAGGCCACGTGACTTGTGCCTGCCAGGGGTTGCACGGGCACTACCAGGCAGAGGTGCAGATTGGGTACTGTCCGATGACACATGTCCACTGGAACTGTGTCCCCGTTGGGACCGTCCAGGGCCACGTGCACGTGGCCTGCTGTGTCCTGGTGTGGACAGGGCAGCACCAGCTGCACTGCTGTTACTACTGCCACTGTGGGAGCGGGCATGTGAGGTAGCTCGTTCACGTAGACCTGCACCAGGTGACGTAGCTGGCCTACATCCACGTGCCCTACGCCTCACTCCTGCCAGATGTTCCAGCACAGACAGCTCACGCTTGCGTATTGACATGCGTCTGGTGACACCAGCTGCTGCTCTGTGTCCCTCAGGGGCATGCCGTCCAGAGGTCCTCCTATGAGCAGCACTGGCTACATGCCTGTGTGGCCCATCTCCAGTCATTTGCCTGACACCATGGTGTAAATACACACTTTACATAGCCACCACACTTTCCTGTTCCAAGCTACCACATGCCAGCTGCCCTTCCTCTATGGCCACTGGTGATGGGGCATGTGTTGGCATGAGATCTGTGTGCGGGGATGAGGGGAATATAGGTGGAATGGCAACCAATGGCACAGATTCAGCCCCTGACAACCCTGCCTGTGCCTCAAGCATATGTTCATCATCACTTGCTAGAGTCTGTGGGGACACTAACATCAGATGGGACCGCAGGAGGGTAACGCACATACATCACATGTGAAGACAAACAAAAACTCTACATTACAATACAGACACACACACACAGACACACACCATGCATGTGATTTGACAGAAGGCATGCAACATGCATGTGATACAGCAGACGGCATGCAGCTCAGACAATAATAGTGGTAGTTATGATAAATCCCTGGGTTGCACACAGCAGCATGCATGTGTCATAGCAGAAGCCATGCATTTCACACAATCATGGTGGTAAGCATGCATCCCTGAGTTACACCATGTGGACCAGCACAGGTTAACAGTACACATGGCTTATGTGTGGCATATGACCTTGACATTAACATGTATTATGACATGTAATCTGCTGATGTGTGCATTGACATGCATACATGTGTAACACAGTGGTGTCCTGTCACATATACAGTGGGGTAATGGTGTCACATTGCAGTGTTGTCTGTCCGCCCTACAGATTAAATGCACATTTAGCAGATGTGCATGACCATTGCAGGGTATTATGAGGTGTCCATATTGCTATACAGTGTGAAGTACAGACACAGTGCCATTGCATGGAATCATGAGGCGTCTCTATTGCTGTACAGTGTGAAATACAGACACAGTGCATAGCCATGACTGCATGCATGCACAATACATATATACTGTGGATTGTGACCCACGTCGCTGAGGTGTATACACACTAAACAATGATGTGGAATGTATGACACAGGTCACCGAAGGCCATATAGATGACACCCCTGCACATCTGCAAACATATTTTAGCTGCCTGGCAACCATCTCCACACATGGCAGACTCGTCAATACACCATGTCCCACATGACATTTTTGTACCACACACACGAGGTGCACGGCTGACAGTGATGGCCAACAGCAGCAAGGGAAATGTACTGTATCTGTGGCCTGATGTGGTTGTCTGTGTATGTATGTGGATGCTGTACAGGTGACTACTGTCATGCTGTAACACAGCCATGATGTTCAAAAAATCTTATGTGGTCGAATGATGTTATGCCTTCACAAGCTGTGCACAGGCATGTAGGATGTCCATTGTTCTACATCTGCAATATAACCATTCAACAAAGGCTGTAGTTGGACCATGTGTAGCCAATGTGCAACAGGGTGTACACACAAACACATCACATCTACTGTGTGTTGCTACATGTCTCTGGCCATCCTCCATGGCCATGTGTTGGCCAAACGGTTGTGATGGCCGTCTATCTCACATGTCTGTGTTGTCCCATATGACATACACCCATAGATGTCTCATACTCCACTGTCCACAGGGTTATGTAGACAAAGGGTTGTATGTTTGGTATGTGGGGTATGTTTTATGGGATAGTGAGACAATGTTGCAGCCGGCCCACTACATGTCATGGGCATGTCAGATGACACATCACAATGTGTGCACTCATAGTAGGGGCATAATCCACAATGGTGACTCCTGTGGGCTGCCCATACCCCAGCTCACTGTGTAGTACTGTTTGTGTACCCCCACATGTGTAGTTCTGATGTGTAGTACATGTTCCTACATTGAACAACACCTCCACTGTTGTATGCACAGCTATCCACACGTCTAGCAATGACAGTTTTTGAGTTTGCATGTCGGTATTTCACTTAGTTTGTAAGTATTGCACATGGGTAGCCATTGTGATAGATTGCAGATGCGACCTGTATATTGTGACTGGACCATACATTATGTGTACATGTGTTACCTGGCCACATGGCGAATAGATCTGTGCATTAACATGCCTGATACTGATAACTGTCTCACCTGCAATGGCCTGCTGTCTTAGCGGAATGCCAGAGGTACCTGTATAGGGGTGACACAGCAGTATGATCATTATCCACGCCTGTATGACAGCTACAGGGTGCAATGTGCATGATAACACATTCACCAGTACAATAGGATATACTGTGGAGTATGCATGTGTGCATACATAGAATAGCATACTATAGTATGTAGCAAGTGTGTATACATGCCTTGCATATGATGTTACATTACATATTGTACAGTGACACATGCAACTGTATGGGATATAATAGTTATATGTGCAGTAGTGACTTACCAGGCAACTCCAGGCTCGGTGGTTGAGAGACACCCACCTCCACGATGTCAGCTAAGGCTTGTGGATGCTGTTCTGACAGTGTCCCTGGGTTGGCCATTAGCTCTTCCATACATGTGAGTGGTGGCTGGGTTGGTGGCCCACCACCTGTTGCACTTTGTGCCCTGGCGATTACATTTGCATGCTGTTTTGCATGTCTGATCAGGTCCGTGCAGTGTCTGCGCACCTGCTGGTATGTGCAGTTATGGCCACCCACATCATTAACCCTCCTGCGAAGTTCCTGCCACAGGTCATCTTGCTGCTGTGCATCCTGTGGCACATGGCTAAACAGGACATCATAGTTGTCTTGGAGGTAAGGTATAAGGGCCTAATCCTCCAAGCATGTATAGGCTGGGAGCCTTGCTCGCTGCATACCAGGCTTGTTGGCTGTTGGTGAAGCACCCTCCAAGAGGAAAAAACGCTGAGAGAAGAAGGGAGCCACTTTTGAGATTTTAAGTATTTTTTCTCTGTTTATTTGCTGAGTTTTTCTGCATAGCTGCCTAGCTTGAGCATTTTCTGGCTTGTTAAACTTGATTTCTGTATTAGTAGCTGTATTTAGAGCACAACCAAAAGCTGTTTGCTAAATTTCCTGTTTGCACTTAATTTTAAATCGTTTTTTTCTTAAAACTTGCATATTTTCTGTCCTTGACCTAGCACTCTTGTGTGGGGTCATTTACTGCACTGTTATAACTTGATATTACCTGTGGACCTCTGCTATCTCTGTAAAAAACAAAAACAAAAAAAAAATCTTGCTTTTTTCCCACTTTTCTGAGAGTTAAAAAAGTTCAGTTACAGGCTTGCTGTTCCTGAACTGTTTGAAAGTTTCTGTGAGGCCATTTTGCTTGGGCTGAAGGAGGGTCTCTGTTCATCAGTGGCAGTGACTAACATTGAGCAGCTTCCCTGCCCCCCGTAGAGGTGGTTACTGACTTGAAACTGTAGTTTTATTGGCCACTAGGGTCATTTCCATAACTCCTTCATCTTCCTCTCTTAAAACCTAGTTGCCTCGTGGTTTGAGCATCTTTTCAGGCTTGTTGGCTGTTGGTGAAGCACCCTCCAAGAGGAAAAAACGCTGAGAGAAGAAGGGAGCCACTTTTGAGATTTTAAGTATTTTTCTCTGTTTATTTGCTAAGTTTTTCTGCATAGCTGCCTAGCTTGAGCATTTTCTGGCTTGTTAAACTTGATTTCTGTATTAGTAGCTGTATTTAGAGCACAACCAAAAGCTGTTTGCTGAATTTCCGTTTGCACTTAATTTTAAATCGTTTTTCTTAAAACTTGCATATTTTCTGTCCTTGACCTAGCACTCTTGTGTGGGGTCATTTACTGCACTGTTATAACTTGATATTACTTGTGAACCTCTGCTATCTCTGTAAAAAACAAAAACAAAAATCTTGCTTTTTTCCCACTTTTCTGAGAGTTAAAAAAGTTCAAGTTACAGGCTTGCTGTTCCTGAACTGTTTGAAAGTTTCTGTGAGGCCATTTTTGCTTGGGCTGAAGGAGGGTCTCTCTGTTCATCAGTGGCAGTGACTAACATTGAGCAGCTTCCCTGCCCCCGTAGAGGTGGTTACTGACTTGAAACTGTAGTTTTATTGGCCACTAGGGGTCATTTCCATAACTCCTTCATCTTCCTCTCTTAAAACCTAGTTGCCTCGTGGTTTGAGCGTCTTTTCAGGCTTGTTGGCTGTTGGTGAAGCACCCTCAAGAGGAAAAACGCTGAGAGAAGAAGGGAGCCACTTTTGAGATTTTAAGTATTTTTCTCTGTTTATTTGCTAAGTTTTTCTGCATAGCTGCCTAGCTTGAGCATTTTCTGGCTTGTTAAACTTGATTTCTGTATTAGTAGCTGTATTTAGAGCACAACCAAAAGCTGTTTGCTGAATTTCCTGTTTGCACTTAATTTTAAATAGTTTTTTTCTTAAAACTTGCATATTTTCTGTCCTTGACCTAGCACTCTTGTGTGGGGTCATTTACTGCACTGTTATAACTTGATATTACCTGTGAACCTCTGCTATCTCTGTAAAAAACAAAAACAAAAAAAATCTTGCTTTTTCCCACTTTTCTGAGAGTTAAACAAGTTCAGTTACAGGCTTGCTGTTCCTGAACTGTTTGAAAGTTTCTGTGAGGCCATTTTTGCTTGGGCTGAAGGAGGGTCTCTCTGTTCATCAGTGGCAGTGACTAACATTGAGCAGCTTTCCTGCCCCCCGTAGAGGTGGTTACTGACTTGAAACTGTAGTTTTATTGGCCACTAGGGGTCATTTCCATAACTCCTTCATCTTCCTCTCTTAAAACCTAGTTGCCTCATGGTTTGAGCGTCTTTTCAGGCTTCTTGACTGTTGGTGAAGCACCCTCCAAGAGGAAAAAACGCTGAGAGAAGAAGGGAGCCACTTTTGAGATTTTAAGTATTTTTTCTCTGTTTATTTGCTAAGTTTTTCTGCATAGCTGCCTAGCCTGAGCATTTTCTGGCTTGTTAAACTTGATTTCTGTATTAGTAGCTGTATTTAGAGCACAACCAAAAGCTGTTTGCTGAATTTCCTGTTTGCACTTAATTTTAAATCGTTTTTTCTTAAAACTTGCATATTTTCTGTCCTTGACCTAGCACTCTTGTGTGGGGTCATTTACTGCACTGTTATAACTTGATATTACTTGTGAACCTCTGCTATCCCTGTAAAAAACAAAAACAAAAAAAAATTTTGCTTTTTTCCCACTTTTCTGAGAGTTAAAAAAGTTCAGTTACAGGCTTGCTGTTCCTGAACTGTTTGAAAGTTTCTGTGAGGCCATTTTTGCTTGGGCTGAAGGATGGTCTCTCTGTTCATCAGTGGCAGTGACTAACATTGAGCAGCTTCCCTGCCCCCCGTAGAGGTGGTTACTGACTTGAAACTGTAGTTTTATTTTCCCTTTTGGGTCTATTCCTGCTTCTTTCCAGCCCCTGCTATCAAGCACTTTAACGTGCTTTAACGCATAATTAGCGCTGAGTTGCCACTAGAGCAGCATCGGGCAGCGCCGGTTAAACAAGGTTAAACTCTTTCTGGCTCCAGAAAGTCTGTTCTTCAATTTTTCCCTTAGAACTGCTCTGTTAGGAATCTAAACAGTTTACACCTACACTAAAAAGTGCAGCACTTGTTCCAAATAGCTTTTTCTTCTCAAAAAGCTCAGCACTTGTCTTATAAGCATATCCCTTGTTTTATAAGCATTCTCTTTGCAGGTCAAGCACTCCTATATTATACAAATCTCTCACTAGCAAAACCCCCCAGGAGTGCCCACTTCCCTGCTAAGCCCACTACTTTTCTGTCTCATACCAACTCATAATTCTTTCTAGCATGTCGAAGGGTCAGATGCTGGCGTCCTCTCCTGCCCATTTGGTGAATCTGGGAATTCTGAGACAATGTTACAATTGCCTCATGTACACGGACAACCATCTCCTCCTCCCATGTAACACTAACACTTGTGAGAGATGCAGCTATTTAGCCAGACTGGAGGCTGAGCTCTCTCAACTCAGGACTGGCAAGACCAGGCAGGAGGAGAAGGCAACTACACACACCACAATACCAGTCTCACATAACTCAACCACACCACTGAATCAAACACATAAACACACTAAGACATACTCGGAGGCTCTGAGTAAAATTTACCTAAACAGCAGAGGCCTCCAAAGCAGACACCCAAGCAACTGCAAACTCAAAACACCACACAAACAACACATAAACAACAAAATCAGTGTGCAAAGCAGTCACTGCCCTTAAGGCCAAATACAACACCAAACATACTTGTCATAGGTGACTCCATAGTCAGACACACTGGCGTCCGCTCACCAGACTGAGTAAGGAGAAGGTCACAGTAAGCTGCCTGTCGGGCTAGAATCCGCCACATAACACAAGCACTCAGGTCTCTCAACAGCAGGTACAAGTACGACTCAGTCATTGTCCACGCTGGTGTCAACGACCTGAGACGTACCTCCTTGGACTACATGAAAAGAGACATTGAGGAGCTCTCTGATTATGTAGCCCAGGCAGGTATGACCCTGACCTTGAGCAGTATCCTACCTTCACCTAGAATGATGCCACAATACAGTGATAAGATGATCAGCTTTAATAATTGGCTTAAATTCTGGTGTCATTCAAAGGGGATTCAATGTCTGTCTGCCTGGGATGACATGCTGGACAAGCCACACTGCTTCGCAAGGGACGGCTTGCACCTGTCACCCCTAGGCTTCCGGATATTGGCAAAGGCTCTTGCCACCCCTATAGTGCCTTTTTTAGGCAAGGCTCAAATTCTAAACCTACCACCCTAGAACACAAAAAAGTAAAAAAACTAAGGGTAATGCTGCTCAATGCCAGAAGTCTCAATCTCAAGATGCACGCACTCGAGGCCCTTCTCAGTATGGAGAACATCGATGTCTGTGCTGTGACAGAAACCTGGTTCAAGGAGAGCACCCCAGCACTAGCAGGTTTCACCTCATATCATGCGTTCCCCAAAATCCGGACAACACCAAGAAAGGAGGGTGTCCATATTCATAAAGGACACCCACACCTCAAGGTTGGTGGCAACGCACGATGCATCGGAGACCATCCAGGTGCAATTAACCATAGGCAAGACTGCTCTGCAATTTGTAGCATGTTACAGGCCACCCTCTCAAACTCAGGAACCTCACATGGCCTTCCTGAAAACAATGGAGGGATAAATGTATCTCCAAACACCATCATACTAGGTGACTTCAACTACCCTAATATAGACTGGGAACACTACTCAAGCCCAAACACTCTAGCCCAAAGGTTCCTGGAGTTCATAAACTCAAATGCCATGGAACAACTAGTCACCATCCCCACAAGAGGAGAAAACATACTTGATCTCATCATCACGAACATGGGATCACAATGTTCAACACTGGAAGTATACCCCTCACTGGTGAGATCAGATCATAAACTAATCTCGCTGGAGGTCCTCATCCCGCCCCCACCTGAAACAAAAAAGACCACAGTAAAAAACTTCTCAAAAGCCAACTTCACACTTCTAAAAACTAGTGTGGTCTCCTTTAAGGCCCCTGAGCCAGTGGTAAACATTATTCAAACCGCTGAATCACTTACAAATGCCTTCTACCAGCACCTACAGGACTGTATGGATCAGGCAATCCCAAACAAAACTAAGACTCTTTGTACCAAAGGCAAGCGTCCAGTCTGGTGGACCCCAGCCATAAACAAGCTCTACAACAAAAGGAGGAAGCTACTACAAGATAGAGCAAAATCCTTGAAAGGTAAGACACCTTTGATCATTATAAGTAAAAACTAAGAGCTCTCATAAAATCATCCAAGGCAAATTTTGAGAGAAAAATCGCCAAGGAAAAGACAATCATAAGGCCTTCTTTAGCTATGTTAGAAACCTAGGAGGAAACTCCCAGATATGCTCAGAATTATTTCAAAATGATGTGAAGATTACTGAACCTACACACATTGCCAACATACTGGCTGACAGGTTCAGTGCAAACTTCTCCCTCCCCCAAAGGAGATATCTATACCAGAGGATTGTAGCCCCCAAACATCTCCAACGCCCAGGTGAGAACTGCTCTCTCCAAAGCAAAAACACAGCATCCATGGGACGGATGGTGTCCCGGCTGTGTGCTCCATGAACTCAATGAGGAATTAAACCCGCAGTTAGGACAGCTGTTTAATCTTAGCCTCACCTCAGGATATACCCAAGGGTGGCGCAGCGACTGTGGTCCCACTTCACAAGGGTGGTGCCTACACCGACCCTGGAAATTACCGTCCCATTAGATTGACAAGCCTTATCTGCAAAGCCATGGAGAGGATCATAATGGAACTCATAAATAAAGACATAGGGAACTTGCAGACTTTGGATCCAACCCAGTTTGGCTTTGTCAAAGGCAGATCATGCCTTTTAAACTTGGTTGACTTTTGAGACAGTCACCAAGGCCATTGATGAGGAAAGGCAGTCCATACAGCCTACCTTGACCTGGCAAAGGCCTTGACACAATACCCCACTCAGGTATCATCAAAAACTCATCAGCTTGAATGTAAACCCATACATCACAAGATGGGTTGCAAACTGGCTAAGTGACAGAACCCACAGGGTCAGAGTTGCTGGAGCCATGTCAGACTCAAAGCCTGTCACAAGTGGTGTCCCACAGGGCTCAGTCCTGGGTCCACTCTTGTTCGGCATCTACTTTTCTGAAGTACAAGCAAACACAGGAGGGTTATGGCTGACAAAGTTTGCAGATGACTGCAAACTGGGCCATAGTCGAAAACACATCTGACACAGATATCCTTCAGAAGGGCCTCACAGAAATGGATAACTGGTGCCAGAGCCATGGCCTAAAGTTAAATGCCAAGAAATGCATAGTCATACCCTTAGGGAAAAACAAGGTTACCCCTAGCTACCATATAGGTGGCAATCCACTGAGCACAGAAGAAGTCATCAGGGATCTGGGGACCCAGGTTGACAGTAGCCTTTTGTTTGACACTCATGTTGCTAAAGTAGTTAGGAAAACCTTCTACATTGCCCACCTGATCATGAAGGGATTCACATCTAGATCAAGGGAGGTCATCGTTCCCCTGTACTCATCACTCATTAGACCTATGATTGAGTACAATGCCCCATTCTGAATGTATCTGACCAGACACCTGCAGCAGCTGGAAAGGCCCCAAAAGTTCCTCACCAAAAGGATAAAGGGTCTCAAAATATGTCTTATGCTGCCCGACTGAAAGAACTCCAGCTCTATTCAGTCTCATACCGCTTGCTCAGAGGTGACCTGTGCCTGACATATAAGGCCATGTCAAACCCTGATTTGATGAATATGCTTCACCTCAAAAATCTAGATCCCTCAGAACCACAAGGGCGGAGACTTAAACCTTGACACGGTTATTAATAGAACATGCTGGAGGGACAGATTCATCACCCAGAGACTCCCTATGCTGTGGAACAAAATCCCGGTACATGTGAGGCAGAGCACCTCGCTGGCCTTGTTCAAGAGGAATCTTGACCAATGGATGGGGGATCGCAGATATACCCCAGGGATTACTTCAGTGTCACTGCTTGACAGAGGCACAGCAAAATAATAGGCATAGTTTTATTCAAACTAAAGGGGTGGCGAAAGCCAAATAACTATGGGCTAGGCTTATAAATGCCCTTGGGCAGATAGCCTAGTATGAACCTATGAACCTATAATGATGGAGACAGTTCACAGTATCTCAGAGATGCACAGAGATACAGCTGCACATACATGTGTATCACATTTATTACATATAAATAGTTGTCTTTGCAAATCTTCATGACACTGACACCACTGACATGTTTGTGTCACACACATGTGACACCCAATGAGGATTGGATATTATCGCTATATATGTGTGTCACCTGATTACATTGCTCATACTCCATGTGGATGCTGTCTTGATGTGGGCATGCCTGTTTGCCTGTACTGGTGTTCTTACCTGTCAACACATGCCTAGATGTGTCCACATTAATGCTGTCAACCTTGATGCTGTGTATATGTCACATATAAACACATACACTGCCTTAACGGACATGACCTGTGACAGTGCAGACATGCACATGGAAGCCTTTACATGCATGTGTTTTGCCATATACATCTACATAGCACTGTACAGTAGTTCAACATCCTGCCATGTATCGCCTGTGTTGCACATGTGATACACATGGGACACTGGCTAGCCTGATGGTATTTGCAGGGATGGTTATCAACTATAAAATGTACAGCCAAGGTCATCTAGTAGTCTGTATGGCCTGGGCCATGTATGAGCCTAGGATGTAAGGTTACCTAGCTGTAGCCGACAGCCGTGTTTCTGGCACCAGGTGAAGCAGTGCCACATAACTGATCCACACGGTTAATGATACATCTACCATGTGGTCATCACACCATGTCTGACAGAGGTGAAATGTGCAGCTTTGCTGGACAGGGTTGCATAGTATGGCAGGAGTATGTAATGTGTATGGCACAAGGATCTGTCCAGCAACGTGGCGATCCTTGTACTAGGAAGGTGGATGTCCATGAGGTATGTATTTCAGATCAGGATATGTACATGTAGCATGTCCAACATCAGAGTGTTGGACATGTCTTCATGCAGGGTAGGCATCTTGCTACATAGTGGAGATGAGGATTGTGAAGGCTGGTGTCGGCCAACCAAACATGACCAGTACCCCTTAAAGGTGATATGTGATCCGATATTGGTCACTTGACTGATGGGTATGGCTGTACAATGATCTCCATGTTCATGGATGGCACCCTGTCATGACTAGGGTTGCCCCTTATGACTACCTAATAGGCTTGGTGGCATCACTAGCTCAGGGAGGTAAACTGCACAGCAGCATCCCTTACACACAGTGTTCATTATGTTGACCGCTGCCTATGTGGTAGTTCATGGGTACAGGGTTATTAACCTTGCAGTGACAATACAATATGCAGCTGTCAGATTGTGCACATATGTCACACACCTCACCCACAAAGCCCCTTCTGTATGTGGAGTCAGCTGTTGCTCCTAGTTCATAGCCATTCACATACATACATAGGCAGATGCCTCCCATTTGTCTGTGTGGTATGGGCTACAATGAGGGGACGTACAACAAATTAACCCTGTTTTACTGTAGCTGGCACTGGTGTGATATGCACATATTACTCAGGCACCCTTTGTAGTGTTGGTTCTGTTAACAGTCCACTGGCAGAACACTCCTGTGACATACAAATGTACATCTAGTATACTGAGAGTAGGTGGAACACAGTATGGGTGATGATGCCCTATGACCTGTCACAGGTATGATATGCAGTGTGAAATCATCCGTACTGTCATCTACATCTGTACTGTTAACAACATATACATTGATTAAGGTTCATGGACTTTCAGACCAGACTCAGCAGGGTAGTAGTGCAGTGCCTTCCATTATGAGTGGTGTCTCCACTTTGTGGGTTGTGATAACTGTTGGTGTGCACCATTCAGTGTTTTCACAGACTGACATGAAGCTATGTTTTACATGATGTGTATGTGTAGAGCAAACTGTTTTGCCATATGTGTATGATACAACCAGGAATGTGGACAGGTCCCATGCAGCCTGAGTGCACCTTGTACCATCATAGTTATGGTTACAGGGGCTCTGCAGTGTACATGGATATGTGATTGCATACCTGTTAGGGGGCAGTGCATTTATGTTATCCAACACCCTATCTGTATTGCTTATTCATGCTCAGCACTTGTTCAGAACATGTAAGCACTACACGAGCTACTAATTACTATAGCACTCAATCCTCCTCATTACCTACAGGTAAACACTGTTTGTACTTACATTTCCCACTTGCTTAGAGTAAAACAGCTCTTGTACACACTTTCCTCACATATCTAGTGGGAAAGTTAAATATTCAGGCATGTCCAACTGTCAATTCCCAGTGTTATCGCCTGTCTATATGATGAATATGGGCATCATGAGGTAATATAGAAATTGTCTCATGTACACAGTCAGTACTCCCCTCCTAACATACAACACTACAACCTGTGGGAGATGCACATATCTAGCCATGCTGGAGGTAAAGCTCTTTCCAACCCAGACTGAACCTGACAATCATGTGGGGATGTTAAACGTTTGCACCACACCACACTCATCACATAGACTCACTAGATCTCCACCACCACAGGCCACACATAGTAAGACTACAACATTTGCGGAGCCTCTCAATACTACTCTGTCTGGGCAACAGAGAACTCCAAATCAGAAACACAGGCAGCCCCCATCCCCCAACACAACACCAATTACTTATAGCCACCAGACTCAGTGTGCCCATCAACCACAGCCAATAGGGCGATATAATGTACCCAACACACTAGTCATAGGTGACTCTATAGGCGGTCACACTGATGTCCCACTCAGCAGGCTACACAAGGTGATAGTTACTGTCAGCTGCCTGTGGGGTAACAGGATCTGCAACATAACCTTTGCACTCAGGTCACTCCTCAACAGGTACAATATGACTGTGTCATTCTCCATGTTAGTGTGAATGCCCTGAGATGTACCTTCCTGGACTACATGTAAAGAGACATGGAATAGGTCTCCGATCTTGTAACCCAGGCAGGTATCGCTGTAGCCCTGAGTAGCATTCTGCCATCGTCCAGACTGATAACGCAGTACAAGGACAAAATGATTTACTTCAACAATTGGCTATGCTTCTGGTGTCATTCCAAGGGTATCCAATATCTGTCTGCTTTGATTGACATGGTTGACAGAACACGATGCTTTGGCACAGATGGCCTGCACCTGTCGGCCCTGGGATTCTGGATACTGGCTAAGGCTCTTGCTGCTCCTATAGTGCCTGTTTTAGGCATGGTACAGATAACATATTCACCACCATAACAGGAACAGGCAAGCAAAACCTGAGGGTAATGCTACTCAATGCTTGACGTCTTCATCTCAAATGCACTCTCCCAAGGCACTGCTTGTAATGGACCACTTCGATATCTGTGCAGTGACTGGGACCTGCTTCTAGGCTTCTGAGAGCACCCATACCCCACTAGGCTATTACTCATACCACACCTTTCAGTCATGTAACCAGGACCGGAACACCCATGGTGGAGGTGTGTCCATATTTCCTAAGGATATCCTCACCTCATGGCTGGTTGCTTAGCACAGTGCATCAGAGATTATCCAAGTGCAACTAACTCTGGCCATAACTGCTATACAAATTGTAGCTTGCTACAGATCCCCCACCATACCCCACGGTTAACGGTCCTCACTTCTTGGTGTACTGAAAAGTAGGGTTCAAACAGACACACTACTGATGTGTGACTGACACTACCCCACCATTAACTGGGATACTTACTCATGTACCGACACATTAGGCCAGTGCTTTCTGGGATTCATAACCTCCAATCGCCTGGATCAGCCTATCCACACCACCACCAGGGCCAACAATATCCTAGACCTGGTCATTACCAACATGTGTGACTGGTGTTCCACACCTGGGGTTATCTCCTTGTTGGTCAGATCCGAACGTACGCTAATCATCCTTGTTATCCACATCCTGGCACCACACCCTTTACCGAAAACACAGTACAATATTTCTACAAAGCCAACTTCAGGCTTCTTACGGCAGCAGTAGTAAACGTCATGACACCCATGCAGATAGACAATACAGTTACAACCGTTGAATCATACACAACTGCACTTAATTAGTACTTGCACGACTGCTTGGATCATGCTATCCCAAACAGAACCATGAAGGTACCCACCAGAAAACGGAGGACACTTTGGTGGTCCACTGCCATGGACATAATGTACAACAGAGGGAGGAGACTGTTGCAAAGTAGAGTACAATCCCATGAGTGGAGGAGCTCCCTGGTCAGCCTCAGTAAGAATCTGAGATCCCTTATCACATCCTCCAAAGCTTGCTATGTAAACATAACCGTGACTATTTCCAAGGACTACCACAAAGCGTTCTAGAGGTATGTCACTACTCTCGATGGCAATACCCACATCTGCTCTGACATACAGCAGTAAGGCACGAACCGATTGATATTGGCAACATCCTGGCAGATAGGTTCAGTGCTAACTTACACCCCTCTCACACCCTAAAGGGCCCATATCTATACAGGAACGATGCAGAGTCCCTGTGATCACAACTACACAGTTCAAAGCTGCACTCTCTAAAGGCAGGAACACAGCATCCATGTGACCGTACAACATCCCAGGCTTCGATTTCCACAAACTTCAGAACGAAATGGCTCCCCACTTGGACACCATATTCACTAATAGCCTTGCATCAGGAGTTGTGGCCCCTGAATGGTGCACAGCAACAGTTATCACACTCCACAAAGGTGGCGCCACAATGGACCAGGGGAACTATTGCCCTATACACCTGACTAGACTGTTCTGCAAGGCTAATGGAGCACATCATCATGGATCTCTTTCACAGAGACATTGGTGGCCTCCAAACCTTTGTTCCCACCCAGTTTGGATTTGTTCGGGCCAGACCATGCCCACTAAACCTGGTGGAGTCCTTTGAGACAGTCACCAAGGCAGTAGATTGAGGGTAAGGAGGTCCACATAGCCTATCTTGACCTCTCAAAGGCTTTCAACACCATTCCCCATTCTGGTATTGTCAACATACACATCCACCTGCACATTAACCCCTACGTCATGAGAGGTTATGCAAAGTGGCTCACGGACAGAACCCACACAGTGAGGGTAGCATACCCTAGGTCCTACTGTAAATCGGTTACAATTGGCACCCCTCAGGGCTCAGTCATAGGGCCCCTCATGTTCGGTATATGCTTCTCTGAGGTACAGGCTAGCACAGGAGGACTTACCCTGAAAAGGTTTGCAGACGACTGCAAACTAGGGGCCATGATTTATTCCCCAGCTGATACAGACACCCACCATAAGGGTGTCACTGGGATGGATACCTGGTGTCAATAACATGGCCTCAAGCTGCATGCCACAAGGTGCATAGACATCCCCTTTGGATTACACCAATCACCAGCGGACTATCACATAGGTGGTAGTCCCCTACATGCATAAGACGTAATAAGGGATCCTAGAACCCAAGTAGCTAGCATTCACTCCTTTGATAACCATATTGCCAAGGTGGTGTGGATATCCTTCCACGTGGCCCCCCCTAATCACTAATGGGTTTATAGCCAGCACAAACGCAGCCATTGTACCTTTCTACTCATGACTTATGAAACACATTAAAGGGTACAACACCCCATTTGGGATCTACCTTACGAGACAACAGCAACGGCTTGAAATACCACAACATTACCACACCTAGAGGAATATTGACCTTCAAAGGATGACGTATGCAGCCCAACTACAGAAACCCCAACTGTACTCGTTTGCATACCGCATACTCAGAGGTGATCTCTGCTGAACATACAAGGCCCATGTCCAAAACAGTATTGATGGATATGCTCCACATAAGCAAAAGCACCTAAGAGCCACATGCTCTGGAATATGTACCTAAATGCAACGATGACTAGGGCGTGCTGGAGGGATACATTCCTGACCCGGACACTCACCATGCTTTGGAACATTATTCCTATGTACATCAGGCAGGGACCCTCACTAGCACTCTTCAAGAGATACCTCGATGGGTGGATGGGAGACAGACATGTACACCAGGGATCACTGCAGTGGCTCTGCTGTACAGAGGTGCAGGAAATGAATGGCTCTGTTGTTCACAGGCACAGGACACTAACCTAGGGAGGTGCCGCAAGTCAAAACACTGTAGCTAGGCTTACGAATGGCCTTGGCCAGACAGCATAGTACCTAACTATGAACCTATAAAGCTATTACATGTCCTTTGTGCATGGATAATTGACTAGCTCTTCCATTTCAATTAGCTATCATGCTGATGCACTGACTGGTGACTACAAGTCATATGTATCCAGTTATTGTGTATTGTACATGCCAATAGACATACCTGATGTTTGCATAACATAACAGTAATGCTATGTAAAATGTTAGACATATCTACTTACAGTACTGTACATTTCACATTTTTGCCACTATATCCCACAATGCAAATCATAATTGCACAACCGGACCACCTTAGACATATTATTCTCAGTTATATGCCCATACATATGCCTACTGTTACAGTATATCAACATATACTATCCCCTGTTATGGCACATACTTGTTGGACCAACCCTGCCACTGATAGCGGCTCGAGTGGAATTGTGTTCAAAGTCCTTATATAGCATCCCTTGTGGTGTATGAGGTGTTTACCTTGTGGCCTACAGCAGTACACACAATTTCTATGAGTGTTACTATGCGTAACAATACATCACTACATAATACCTTTTCCCACTATATGCATTGCGTACACTTCAATTATTACAGAACAGGTACTACATACACTGACATACTGAGTGTTCTACATACCTTATTAGTATCCCGAGTTGACGGTAATATTAATCCTATTCATTTTCTGTTGTAACGTTTTTCTGGTATGTACATATGGTTTGAATGTATGACAAGCCATCCTTTTATACTTAGATATCAGTAACATGTGGTATCCTGCCACCAGTTGGTGTTCCAGAGTAGATGATTACATGCACATCAGCTGTGCAGCTACTCCATTAGCCAATGACATGACAACAGTGGAGTATAACTGAATACTCCACTTGGGCGTTGTCCCTTTGCCCTACCTTCGAGGAAGACGGCCTGGGTATCTTGTTTGTGATGAATTGCAACAGCTATATGGAGACACACAGAGATATATTAACTTCATGGCCCCCGTGGATTGTGTGTAACTGTTAGAGGATGTAGTTCTACATATGAGTCTAGCTGTTATATCAGCCGTCTTGATACGGGAATATTGCAACCAAACCCTGTAACATTGGCATCTGTTCCATTGTACAACAGCAACGATTTCACATAGGGCCATTATAGTGTGTCTCTGACAAGGTATGTTAAGGCTTCTGCAGATGTCATAGAGTGAGTGGATGTTTGTGATGTTATTACAGTCTGTATTGCAATTGTTTCAGGTGTGGGAGAGATGTAGGTGGGTGTACATAGCAGATGCAGGTGTGTAGGAACTGTATTTGTACATATTCAATATGTGTGTGAGGGCTCCTTCCCTATTTGAAGACCATCCTTTAGTAAACTAATACTATGGTAATTGCAGGCTGATTCATTAAGCCATTGTTAATTGGTTCCTGTATAGCGTGCAGGTGATGTTGGTCCTTCAATCCATTAGGAAATACATCGGTATGTAATCAAATGTCGGTACATGAAAGCTGTCTCATGTATTTCTGTCACAGATATTTGCACAATTTGGAGTTGTGTTGGTGACTGAACCTCTTTGGCTTGGGTTGCCACCTTTTCAAATGGCCATAGTGGGACATTTGCAGGACACGCATCAAATTTTAGAGGCCGACACATAACCCACGGTCAGTACAAAGTATAGAACTTTACATATATGCCTATATAAAAGCTTATATTCTTGTAGTGGTTTACTTGCTTATCCTATTTCTTGTTACATGTAGGTATTTTAGATACAGATGACTATTTTATGCAGCAATTACATTAAATATAGAACATGCCAAATGTCTTGAGATTGTAGGACATTAGTGTTTTTACTCATTTTGGTCAGGACACTACCGCATATAGAGGGACTGCCCCTCGCAAGGTGGGACAGGTGGTAACCCTGTCTTTGGCTCATGTCCATAGCACATATTTGTAATAGTGTATAGACATATATACTCTCCATATACTTTGTTCATAACGTTCGGTCGTGGCAGAATATGTGATTGCTATGGTCCATGTTATGCATATATTTAAAGGCTTCAACCGCTGTATACGGCATACCCACGGATTCAGGAATGCACACACTTCTAATGACCACATTACCATTCCCAGACTCCCAAACCCCACAATACCGAACACTCAAACTCGCGACAGTCAAACTCCCGGAACTAACACAAACACAGAACACACACGCACACAGACAGGTGGCTGCCCCCCCACACCACACCTACTTTAATAATCTACCTCCGAGATAGCACAAACAGACACACAAAGCAAACCCACACACACATATATTACAGTCCCCCGGAAATACACACCACACTCAGAACACACACACACACGCACACACACACACGCACACACACACACACGCACACACACACACACACACACACACACACTACAGTAATCAAAAACACACTTACACATAGTACCTACCTGAACCGCAGCACCAGAAGCACTAACTAAATGTCACTTAACATCGTGATAATAGTACCGCGGTTCTGGTGTTCCGGTACTGTGGTCTTTTGGTCTTTAATCCTCGTGATTGCATGCGTCAGTATGTAAAGCATTCAGTATTTGGTAGTATCCTATTTATATGTACCTCCATGGTTGTGTACATGTTGTTACCCTATCTATATATTTGCATATATATGTATATCCATATATATCGACGTATATCTCTCTAACACCATATATATATAGAGAGAGAAAGAATACACCTTTCATTGGGTACATGGCGGTGTATACTATTTCCCGAACTCTGCCCTTTTGTGTTTTAACCTGTCACCATACACACCTGCCATTAGTACATCTCAGGTAGCTTAGTGGTAGGTTATTGCTAAGATTGTGTACATGGTTGCGTGTTCTACTCCTGGCAGTGGTCATTTTACCTCTCAGAGCAGGCACTATTAGTACAAGGGTAAATAACGCACATTTCAGCTGTTCTGGGCAGCTTTGTCCATGATCTGTGCGATATTCAGCAAAGGTTAAAACTGTGTTGCGCATATCAGTGTAGTCATGTTTAAACGCCGCTTACCGGCACTTACACAAAAATCTGCTAACATGTGCTTAAACGTGCTGTAATGACCTGCATCCAACATCCATTATTCGGGACATCAGAATTACATTACAGCCCTTGCAGGTCGTGGAACTGGGACCATGAACGAGACAGTCTGTGGCTTTACCACTGAGGCATCTGGGATATGTACAAGTGTTATGGTGTTTAGTATGTAGAGTGTACTACAACTGTTCCTCCATACTGCAAACAAATGTGTAACTCAGTTGGTGTACATATGGATGATACCTGTTAATGGTATGTCCAAGTGATGCTTTATGGATATGCTCCAGTTATGGGAATCCATGTCACAGTGAGCCACACACTGTAATGTGTTACAGCTTGCCACAACCATAACTGGAGAATGCTGGGGTGAGAGATACCTGTCATGGGTACTCCCCATGCTTTGGAACTACATCCCTGATTACATTATATGGAGCCCCTCATTAACACACCAGGGAATCCTTGCAGAGTGGGTGGGAAACAGTGGTTACACCCCAGGGATCCCGCAATTGGCTCTGCTCCACAGAGGGACAGTTAGTTAATCAATGGGGTGGCAACAGCAGACACATTTTGGCTAGGCTTATGAATGGCCTCTGATAGTTAGGCATGTACCTACCAATGTACCTAGGAACCTATACATACAGTATCAACACATGCTGTTAGCTTAATTTACTGTTCAGGTATTGACTTACCTTGTGCCAATAGTTGTGTGTGCAGTAGTTGAGGGCTACCTATGTAGGATGCACACAGCAGACCACCTGTACATGACCCATTTACAGGTGGTCGTGTGTGTGTGTGCCACCCCTTTTCCTGTGTGTGCAGGTGGAGAAGTGTGTCAGTCCGTAGGGGCCTACACTGTCAGTGTATGTGCTACACGTTCCCTCTTTGCCAAGGCATGGGCATGCTGAGCATGCCTCCGTCTGCCTACTGGGGCTGGCACAGGGTGTTTGTGGTCTGAATCTCTCTGTGCCTGTGGTGCCCTTGGCAATTGCGGTGGGCTGTGAGGGCCTTCACCATTATGTCCCTGCTGCAGCTGTTTCTGCAGGATCATATTATGTAGCATGGCACATACTATGAAGATGTGGGCACACGTGCCTGGAGAGTACTGCAAGACTCCACCAGATAAGTCCAAGCAACGGAACTGTGATTTCAGCATCCCAAACATATGCTCTATGATGATTCTGGTTTGTGCATGTGCCTCATTATGGCATTCTTGCATGGGTGTGTGTGCATTTCTGATAGGAGTCATCATCCACGGCTTC
>NC_056741.1:1435234096-1435331596 GCF_019279795.1 Protopterus annectens
TGTCAGAAAAAGTGAATAACTGTTTAACTTGTGGGAAACAAATACCTCATAAAGATTTCCACTCTTACTGCTTACCTTGTTTAGGCCCAGACCACGACGTAGCAGCTTGTTTAGCTTGTGCTTCTTTTAACCGACGGACGCTTAGACGTCGGTCGGAATTTGCTGAGGAGTTTTTCGGCTCTGATTTTGCCTACATTATGCCGTCGGATCCTCCGACTACGCAAATATCAAAAAAGCGCAAGGAAAAAGACCGACACTCGCGGTCTGCGGTTTCTGCCGAAACCGCGGTTAGCCAAACAGCAGTGTCGGTTTCGGCTGAAACCGAGCAAGCGGTTCTTCCTTCAGCCGAAAACTTACCTCCTACCGAGGCCTCTTCCAACCTCGTGGAATCGGCTTCTGATTTTGCAGATCCCGAGACTATCTCCCAGGGCCCTAAGGCTGTAGCAGCTACCTCTGCCAAAAACCCCCTCCCCTCTGAAAGGGAATCCAGGTCCTTAGAGAGATGGGGTAAAAAAGTTTACACTTCTGCTACTCTTTCAGCTAGAGCATTGAACTGTCAATTCCACATGATCCAGTATCAAGAATTTATGCTAGACCAGTTAACCAAAAAGTTGTCCTCAGATGAACCATTAGACAAAAAATCTGTTCAGGAAATGGTACATAACATTCAGCAGGTCAGTAACCATTCCTTAAAATGCGGCTATGATGCACTGGAGGCTTCCTTTAGATCAGCCATGACTGGCACAGTTATCAGAAGGCATGCATGGTTAAAAGAGCAGGCCTTACCAGACCATGTGAAATCCAAATTACTTGATGCTCCCATGGACAAGATCAATTTGTTTGGCTCTCCTGCACAACAGGTGCTGAAGAAGATGGAAGAGAAGGCAAAATCTGTCCAAACAGTGAAAGATTTCTTACAGGTCCAACCTCCAAGGTTTAGCAGGAATTGGCCCTCCAAGAATTGGTCCTTTCCAGACTCCTCCAGAGCCCACAGAGGCAGGAATAGGCGTTCGAGAGGCCGAAGTCAATCCAGGGGTGCCTACAGGGGACGCCAGTGGCAGGGTAACAACCAGCGAGGTGCAGCCACAGACACAGCCACCACCACTACTACAGGACAATCACAGTGACTTGGCTCTAGCACCACCTACCAGGGAACAACTAGAAGCACCCTTGGGCGGGAAGCTAGCTTTATTTCCAGAAAACTGGCATTACATCACAAGAGACAAGTGGATTTTGCAGACAATAGACCAAGGTTACAGGTTTCACTTCCATACTCTACCAGGAAGAGAGGAATGCCAAACCTACCTCCAAATCAAAAAGGCAGAAGCTCTAAAACAAATATCTCAATTATTAAAAATGAGAGCTGTGGAAAAGGTACCATCTATGGAGCAAGGACAGGGATTTTACTCCAGACTCTTCCTGGTACCAAGAAAAGAAAGCAAATGGAGACCTATTCTCGACCTGTCCGCTTTAAACACATTCATCATTGTTCCAAAATTCAAAATGCTGACCCTATAGCAGCTTCTTCCCATGCTGGGCAAGGAGTCTTGGCTGGTAACTCTAGATCTCAAGGAGGCATACCTGCACGTCCCCATACGACCAAATTGCAGAAGATACCTCAGATTTCTTGCAGGATCAGAGCATTATCAATTCTCAGCATTGCCCTTTGGCTTATCTACTGCGCCCAGAGTGTTCACGAAATGCCTGGCATCAGTAATTACTCATTGCAGGCTCCAGGGAATCCAAATCTACCCTTACCTGGACGACTGCCTGATACAAGCGGACAACAAAATCAAGTTAGCAGAAGACTTGCAAAGGGTCATTTACCTACTACAAGCCCTGGGATACACAGTCAATATAAACAAGTCAAGGCTGATACCATCCCAAAGGATAACCTTCTTGGGTGCAGAGCTGGACACATCAAGCAAATGGCATTCCTAACAGTAGAAAACAGGAGCAACTCCCTCTATACTTCTTGGCATTAACAAAGCAGAACCATCTAACAGCAAGAAAAGTCCTGCAAGCCTTGGGTTTCATGGCATCCTTCATAATATTGGTTCCACATGCCAGACTGCATATGAGAAAGTTACAGTGGTACCTAAGGAATTTATGGTCTCAGCACAAGCACAGCCTAGAAACCCAGATTCCAATAATTCCATGCCTGAAGCAAGAATTCCAATGGTGGGCTCAGGCCTGTCAATCAAACAAAGGATTGCCCTTCCACAACACTCAACCAAGCCAAACCATCACCACGGACGCCTCAGACCTCGGTTGGGGGCCCACATGCTGGACAAGTGCATACAAGGCTTATGGACTCAAGACCAGCTGCACCTACACATAAATCAAAAGGAAATGCTGGCAGTAAAACTGGCAATTCAGACATTCAGACCATTTCTTCGACAAGGTCAACTGTTGATAAGGACAGACAACACCACAGTTATGTGGTACATCAACAAACAGGGAGGCACACATTCGTACCCTCTATGCCGGATGGCAATGGACCTCTGGAATGTGGCCCTGAGTTGCAACGTTCAGTTACAAGCAATTTTTGTACCAGGAAAAGAAAACATTCTAGCAGACATACTAAGCAGGACTACCATGGATGCCCACGAATGGATGCTGCATCCGGACATCTTCAAAACCATTACAAGAAAATGGGGACTCCCACAAATAGACTTATTTGCATCCCCACGCAATCACCAACTAAAGAAATTCTGCACAAGGACGTACCACCCTCTTGCTTGGAAGGTGGACTCCCTATCTTTCAGTTGGAAAAACCTGACAGCATATGCAGTCCCACCACTTCCTTTGATGCACAAGGTGCTATTGAAGATCAAAGAGGACCGTCCAAGGATCATCCTGATAGCTCCAGACTGGCCAAGACAACATTGGTACCCATTTCTGAGGAGCATGTCTCGGGAACAAATATGGCACCTACCCCTTGTTCCCTTGCTGTTAACACAGAACAACTACAACACCCTGCATCCAAACCTGAAAACACTGCAGCTAACTGCCTGGAACATTGCATAAGAACAAATAACCCAAATTTATCCCAAAGGGTTAAAGACATTATCTTGGAGTCTCGCAGACCTTCAACAAGGAAAAATTATTCAGCAAAATGGAAAAGATATTCCATTTGGAGTACTGAAAAAGGAGAGAATGTGTCACTGGTAAACATAGCCAACATCCTGGAATACTTGGCAGAGCTCTTCCACAAAGGACTGTCCTATTCTTCCATTAAGATTCATGCATCAGCTATTTCAGCAGAATACGACTTGGATCCTCCAGTCTTCTCACATCCTCTGCTCAGGCAGTTTCTGAGAGGAATTAAAACGTAAAACCTCCTAGGAAGCCACCATTGCCAGCATGGGACTTGAACTTTGTACTAGAAAAATTGACACTCCCTCCATTTGAACCAGCAGCAACAGCAGAATTACAATACTTATCATGGAAAACTGCTTTCCTACTGGCAATCACTTCAGCAAGAAGGGTATCTGAGCTACAGGCATTAATGGCAGTACAGCCCTTCCTGATCTTCCATCAAGATAGAGTGTCCATGAGAACAAATCCTTCTTTTATGCCTAAGGTGGTCTCCAAAGTATCTTTGAATCAGGCTATCCACCTACCTACATTCTTCCCCAACCCACAGAACAGGGGAGAAAGACTGCTGCATACCTTGGATGTGCATAGACAATTACGCTACTACCTGGACAGGACCAAGAGCAATAGAAAAACTGACCAGCTACTGGTAGCATATGCAACAGGAATGGAAGGAAAAGCAATTTCCAAACAGACAATCTCTAAGTGGATAGGAAATTGCATTAGATTTTGTTACTCCTACCATGGGAAGAAGACTCCAGAAAACATCAGGCCTCACTCTACAAGGGCTACAGCCACTACCACAGCTTTTCTTCGAGGAGTGGCTACCAAAGACATTTTAGAGGCTGCTACTTGGAGCTCCGTGCATACATTTGCCAAGCGTTATAATTTACCTTTATACTCTAGATCCCGAGCAGGTTTTGCCACTGCTGTTTTGCAAGGGATCTTAACTACACCATAATTTCATTTCTCCTCCTCCCCAGTTTGGCTATGGTATTCTACCCATTTGTAAGGACTGCAGATGCATCCTTGAAGGACATAGTACAGTTTTGTACCTACCATAAATGTAGATGTCTGATAGGAATGCATCTGCAGTCAGGATTACCCACCCTCCTTCCCCTCTGTGGTACTCCTAGGGTATTTGCCCATCTTGTAGCTAGCTGGGGGAATCTATTATGGTGTATTTGTTTGTGTATATATGTACATACATGCTTATTTTTTGATTTGCTCTCTACTATTTGGAATCATTTGCATTTATCCAAATTTAGCCTTCCTAGAGGGCACCTGGCATCTGGGGCAAGAAACACTGAGGAAAATGGCGTCGGCTGATGCCTTTATACTCGAATAACTGCAGCTGTGATGTCGGGTGAAGTGCGACACCAGCCGAGGCCAGACCCAGACTTTGGAATCTGGCCGACCGAAGGGCTGCCTGACGACAGGACAACTCATTTGTAAGGACTGCAGATGCATTCCTATCGGACATCTACATTTATGGTAGGTACAAAACTGTACTTTTTTGAAGGTGGTTACAAATGAGGGATGTAGGTACTAGTTGTATGTAAAAGGAAGGAACTGGATTTGTTGTGGTATTAGGTGGGAGGGTGCTAATGGGTGGTAGAGTATTAGCTAGAGTTTGGATGGCTTCGGTAAAGTAGTTGTTAAAGGAATCAGCGATTAGCTTAGGGTTATTGTGGGTGATTCCTGATGGGGTAGGAGTCTTGGAGTGCCCTGGCTGAAGTAGTTTGTTCATAGCTGAACAGAAATTGTGTGGTTTTTGTTTGTGGGTTTGTTGGAGGTGGAGGTAAAAGTTTTTTTTTTTGTCTAGCAGAATTTCTTTTTTAGTGGCATTTCTTAATTGTTTAAAGTAAAAGTGATCTGATGGGCTTTTAGAGGCTCTCCACTTGGCCCAGATTTTATTTCTTAGGAGGATTTTTTGCCTATTTTGTTTTGTGAGCCATGGAGCAGTTTTGGTTTTTATTTGGGAAGAGCGATAGGGGGCATGGTAGTCTTGGATTTGAAGGAATTTAGTATTAAAGTAGGTCACTGCTTCATCAAGTTGAAGATGGAGCAGTGGTGACCAGTCGCATGCTTTCAGTTCTGTTTGGAAGTTCTCAGGATGAAAATTTTTTTTAGAATGGGAGGTTTTTAAAATAGTAGCATTAGATCTATGAATTTTTTGTTTAATTATATAGGTTAGAGCATGGTCACTGATGTCATCTGGAAGAGTTCCTGGCTTATAAGTAGTAGGGTGACTGTTTATGAGTATCCAGTGTAGGGTGGTTTCTTTACCACTTTGTTTGTGGGAAGTATATAGCTAGAAGTAGAGGTTATGTTAATGTGGTTGAAGGAATTTATATGTGATACTGGTTGAGTTTGTTGGTGGGGGTGGTGCTGTTCAGGCAGAGAAAAATGTTCAAAGAAAGTAAGTGAAAATGCTAGAGTTAGGGAAGCTAGAATAGTAGGTAAGAGTAGGAGGTATGTGTAAATAGAGTTATGTTTAGAGGCCATTAGGATGAATAGGAAAGGGTGGCGTGAGATGAAGGAAGGTGTCTTGTATTATGTAGAAATAAAGGTGTCTAGTATCAGGTGAAAATAAAGGTGCCAGAAATAGGGAGAGTTGTAAGAGGTAGAGTGGACTGAGGAAAAAAAGTTTAATATGAGTTATTATAAGGTTACAATACGAAAGGAAGTTAAGTTTAGTTGGTAAATACAGGAGGTTATAGTAAGGACAGGTAAGGGAGAGGGTGTAAAGGTGTTAAATAATTTTCAGGAGTAATTGTAGTTGGGGGGGTGTTAAGTGGAAGTAGTTAGTGATAGGTAGATGAGGGGTAGGGGGTGTGGCTATGGAAGTGTAAAGCTAACAGCACTGGGGGTGGGTGGGAATTGTGAGTAGGGTAGGGGAACGGAGTGAGCCCGCAGGCGAACTGAGCAGGTTAGAGTAGGTAAAGGAAGAGTTAGTAGAGACAATCATAGAGAGTAGCAGGTTCCAGGTGCAGTGAAGGTGGTCAGAGGTAAGTACAGTTTGGTAAAGCAGGTTGGAGGTAGAAAAGGATAGTGGACTGGGAGGAAATAGAAGAGATATAATGGAGCTAGACGGTGTGAAGGGAAAGGGATAAGAGCAGCAAGACATTACAGGAAGATTAGCAGCTAGTCAAGGGGAAAAGTCTGAGAGAAGATCCAGAGAAGAAACTAGGGAAAGTGGGGGAATAGTTATAGCCTATGGCTAGTGTGGATCGCCACCTAGTGGGCAGAAAGCAGAATACAGCAAGGTAACTGATAAAGGTAGCAGGTAGATGTGAAATAGATAATGGGTTCAGGGGGTATGGGAAAATGGCAGTAGGAACACAGATAGAGAGGAATATGGCTGCTGGTTTCCTGACTCAGTGGCTTAATTACTATTTCTACTTTGTACAAGATAATTACACAAAAACAGTCTACAACCTATACTAGGTAAAGTGTAAATTAAACAGATACACTAGAAGAAGTAGGACTTGGATGTAACATACTTTCTTAATCCATTAGAAACGGAAGAAAACCAATCACTGGGGCAGCAGAAGTCTTTGGCCAGGCATTGGGATGGCTGGAATTAGCTGAAAGGGATCCTTAAAGACGAGGCAAGGTCCTTTAGTGCAGGATAGGAGGTAGAGAGTTTCTTAATCCGTTAGAAGCAGGGAAGAAAACAAATCACTGGGGCAGCAGAAATCTTTGGCCAGGCATTGGGATGGCTGGAATTGACTGAAAGGGGTCGTTAAAGACCAGGCAAGGTCCTTTAGTGCAGGATAGGAGGAAGAAAAAATACAATCATTGCCCTGGGGCCAGGGACACTTAGCAGCCAGGGCAGGAACAGGGATAATAAAAATTGTAGTGCTTCATTATATCATTAAGGAATATGCTGGTAAAATAAGTTTGAAGATAAGTTTTTGAATAAATACTTCTATCGTATGAATGTGTAACGCTCACACATTACTATGAAAGACCCTGAGAAAATTAGATGAAATAAGTAAATGCAGAAGACAAAAATTAAGTGCTGTATTTAAATACATCCCTGAAGTCTAAGATTTTCTTTGGTGACTTATGCTAGATATACTTCCTTGGTCCCTTTACTGGTAGTTTAAGACACTGAAGATAAGATTATATAATGCATGTTAAGTTGTTGGGGCTGTGAAAAATGCTTTAATTGCGTGTACAAGAATTCATATATTTCGGAAACCTGTCGAAACATATATCTTACCCTTATGATTCATCTTACTTTTGATACATTAATATATTGGAAATATGAAGGTTTATCAGCTGGTATTAGAGAGAAATATGACATTTTTTTCTTGTTGATCTTGTGGATTGCTAGATTTGAGGAACTGCCATATAATAAATTATGGGATTGTTCATTAATTTTGGGCAAATTGAAACACTGGTTATACCAAAAGGGCTAGGGAATGTTTTTTTTTAATTAATATATATATATATATATATATATATATATATATATATAAATAATTTATTTATTGCATTTGTTAACCGGGAAGGTCTACTAGGCCTAAGTGAGCCCATTTTTAGTAGAGGCCCGGGGAGAAAAGCTCCACACTAACATTAATAGTACAGCGCCGGTTAGCTGAGGTATAGTATTCGTGGCTCCACAAAGTCTGCGCTGCAAATTTTCTCTTAGAACTAGGCAAGTCTCAACTCAAGTGCTTCAGATCAACTGCTCTTATTGTATCACTTGCATAACCCAAGTCAGCACTTGTCCAACCTCCTAGACAGCACTATTATTTTCCAAATCTCCTAGACAGCGCTATTATAATACAACATAAGACCCTCGATTGTCTGCAAGACAAGTGAAATTTACTTTTCCAAGCATGTCCAGAGGTCAGCTTCAGGTGTACTCTCCAGTTCATCTGGTGGAATTGGGCATCCTGAGGCAATGTCGCAACTGCGTCATGTATACAGACAACCCTCTCCTCTTACCTCTAGACACAAACACTTGTGAGAGATGCAAATACACAGCCAGACTGGAGGCTAAGCGCTCTCAACCCATGACTGTAACAGACAGTCAAGAGGAGAAGAGACACACCAGCATCACACCACCAGTAACACATGGATCTACAAAACAAGCACCGTCAAAACATACACATAAATACACAAAAACATATTTGGAGGCACTAGGTGCCAATCTCAAAAAGAAACGGGGCCCTCCAAAGCAGACAAGCAAGCAACCTGCACCTCCAAACTCAAGCCAGAAAACACATAATTCACCTCAGCAGTGTGCCTCACGACAGCCCCTAAGGCAAAACACCATACCCAACACGCTAGTTATAGGAGACTCTATAGTAAGGCACACAGATGTTCCACTCACCAGGCTGAACAAGGAGAAGGCTACTGTCAGCTGCCTGTCGGGTGCTAGGATCCGCCACATAACACAGGCACTTAGGTCACTCCAGAACAAGTACAAGTATGACGCTGTCATTGTACATATTGGTGTGAATGATCTAAGACGTACCTCCCTGGACTACATGAAAAAGAGACATAGAGGAGCTCTCTGATCACGTAGCCCAAGCTGGTAAGACCCTGACCTTGAGTAGCATACTACCTTCACCTAGAATGATACCACAGTACAAAGACAAAATGATCAATTTCAACAATTGGCTAAGCTTCTGGTGTCATTCTAAGTGGATCCAGTGTCTGCCTGGGATGAGATGATAGACAAGCCTCGCTGTTTCGCTAGAGATGGTTTGCACCTGTCACCCCCCCTAGGTTTTGAGTACTGGCCAAGGCTCTTGCCGTCCCCATAGTGCCTTTTTTAGGCAAGGCTGAAAGGACAAACCAACCACCGTAACCAAAAACTAAGGGTAATTCTACTCAACGCCAGAAGTCTCAACCTCAAAATGCACGCACTCGAGGCACTCCTCAGTATAGAGAAAATCGATGTTTGTGCAATGACGGAAACCTGGTTCAAGGCTCCAGAGAGCACCCCAGCACTACCAGGTTACAATTCATATCATACTTTCCGGCCTCAGTTACCGGATTGCATTACAAAGGGTGGAGGTGTATCCATATTAATCAAAGATACCCACATCTCCAGGTTAGTGGCACAGCATGACGCCCCAGAGATCATCCATGCGCAACTATCAGCAGGCAAAACCACATTTCAAGTTGTAGCCTGTTACAGATCGCCCGCCATGTCCCAAGATGCTCACTCAGCATTCCTTGAGGCATTGGAAAATATAAAGGTCCTACCCAACACCATAATTTTGGGTGATTTCAACTACCCTGGTGTAGACTGGGCGAACTACCAAAGTTCTAACTCCTATGCCCAGCGGTTCATAGAATTTATAAATTCAAATGCCCTTGAACAACTGGTATGTTCTCCCACTAGAGGGGACAACATATTGGATTTAGTCATCACAAATATGGGCGCCTGTTGTACCACACCCGTTATCACTCCCTCTCTGGTCAGATCAGACCATAAACTGGTAACCCTGGACATCCTCACCCTTCCACCTCCCCCAGTCAAAGAAACCATTGTAAAAAACCTTTCCAAAGCAAACTTTAAACTACTTCCATCAGAAGTGGAAAGCTTCACTATTCCCTTGCAGAAGGATAATGATATCCAGGATGCAGAATCCTACACCAAGGCACTTTATATACATCTTCATGATTGCATGGACCGTGCTAGCCCAAATAAAACCAAGACTCCTTCCACAAGCAAGAAGAAACCAGTCTGGTGGACCCCGGCCATAAGCAAACTATACAGTAAAAGGAGGAGACTTATACAAAAAAGGCCAAATCTCAAGTAGAAAAATCATTCCTGATCAGCATTAGTAAGAAATTGAGGGCCCTCATCAAGTCAACTAAGGACAATTTCGAAAAGAAAGTTGCCAATGATGCCAAGGATAACCATAAGGCCTTCTATGGTTACGTCATAAACCTAAATGGCAATGCTCAGGTCTGTTCCGAGCTAGAACAAATTGGAACAAAATGCACTGACCCCACTGACATTGCCAACATCTTGGCTGACAGGTTCAGTGCAAATTTCTCTCCCCCCTCACCACCTGCAGGGCCTATCACTATTCCAGGGGATTGTGTAACTCCAATTATTACTGATACGTTGGTTAATAAGGCTCTATCTAAAGCTAAAAACACTGCCTCCATGGGACCAGATGGTGTCCCGGGCTGTGTCATACGCGAGCTCCAAAATGAATTAACCCCACATCTGAATACCCTGTTCAGTCTCAGCCTCTCGACAGCATATGTGCCCATAGAATGTCTCACAGCAACGGTGGTTCCACTGCACAAGGGTGGGCCCACAGCCGACCTTGGGAACTACTGACCAATAAGCCTGACCAGTCTGATCTGTAAGGCAATGGAGCGAATCATTATGGAACTCATAAATGTAGAAATTGGGAACCTCCAAATACTTGACCCCACACAGTTCGGCTTCTTCAAGGGCAGATCATGCCTCCTGAACCTGGTGGACTTCTTTGAGACAGTTACTCAGGCTATAGATAAGGGAAAGGAGGTACACGCGGCTTATCTTGACCTTGCTAAAGCTTTTGACACCATTCCCCATTCGGGTATTATTGATAAACTCACCAACCTGGGCATAAACCCTTATGTCACAAGATGGATCACAAACTTGCTCTCAGACAGATCCCACAAAGTAAGAGTAGCAGGATCTATGTCCGAATCCAGACCAGTAATGAGTGGTGTGCCTCAGGGCTCTGTCCTGGGGCCCCTCCTGTTTGGCATATACTTCTCAGAAGTACAGGCAAGCACTGAAGGGCTGTGGCTGACCAAGTTTGCGGACGACTGCAAACTGGGTGCTATAATAGAGTCTCCGGCCGACATGGATATCCTCCAGAAGGGCCTTAATGAGACTGATGCTTGGTGTCAAAGCCATGGTCTCAAGCTAAATGCTAAAAAATGCATAGTAATCCCCTTTGGAAAAAAACAGAGTACCCGCGAACTACCACATAGGAGGTAACCCCCTGAAATCTGAAGAAGTAATAAGGGATCTAGGGACCCATGTAGATAGTCAGCTTTCCTTTGATAACCACGTTGCCAAGGTGGTTAGAAAATCCTTCTATGCGACCCATCTGATCACGAAAGGGTGCGCATCAAGATCTAATGTAGTGCTGCCCCTCTACTCTTCCCTCATCAGACCCATTATTTAGTACAATGCACCAATTGGAATGTACCTGGCCAGGCATCTCCAGCAGCTGGAGCAACCACAGAGGTACTTCACTAAGAGGATTACTGGCCTCAAACAGTTGCCCTATGCAGCACGCTTGAAAAAACTAAGGCTTTTCTCTGTTGTATACCGCCTTCTCAAAGGCAATCTCTGTCTAACATACAGAGCCATGTCCAACCCAGAACTGTTGAACATGCTCCATCTTAGCAAAACCAAATCCACTTGAGCTACACGCTCTAGGGATGTAAACCTCAGCACAACAATGAATAGAACATGCTGGAGGGATAGATTCCCTTCACAAAGACTTCCCTTGCTATGGAACAAGGTCCCGACCTACATAAGACAGAGCCCCTCACTATCACTCTTCAAGAGGAACCTTGATCAGTGGATGGGTAACCGAAAGTTCACACCAGGGATCATACCAATAGCTCTACTAGATAGGGGCCAAGGGTACTAGCTGCTAAATCAAGGGCCTATGGAACTAACCAAAGGGGCATTGAATACCGCACAATGTGGCTGGGCTAATATATGCCTTCGGGCAGATAGCCCAGTACCTACTTATAAACCTATGAACATAGAAGAAAAAAGCACAATATACAGTGTATATACAGTCTCAATGCATGGAAGTAAATATTAAACAAAATGGTACAAGTTATTTACAAACATTACACATCAACATTGTATACAGTTTGATCATTGAGGCTGGATTAGTTAGGTAGGGTAGCAGTTTTGATTGTTACTTGGAGTTTTGTAGGCATAAGCAGTTGCATTCATCAAGTCAGAAAGAGCTCCTAAGTAGTGATGTTGTGGAGGGATATAGTAGTGGATCAGGTGTTAGGAGGTACTGTTTTGGCACAAGTACATTGCCAGAGAGAGGAGAGGTGTGATCTGAGAAACTTCTTGAAGAGAGCAGGATTACTGATTGTTCTGATAGAAGGTGGGAGGGCATTCCATAGTTTTGAGACAGTAAAAGAGTACAGCATTTGACCAGCTGCAAAATCAGGTTTTTCAGCTTTCAGCATCATTGTGTTTTTGGATCTTAGTGGCCTGTTAGGGTGGTATGTAGTCTATAAGGAGGAGAGGGAGGGGCATGTTGAAGGCTTGTATATGAGTTTATGTGCAGTGGTTAATTGTGAACAAGTGAGGTAGTGTGAGAGTTCAAGCCAATTTTGCTGTTGTAGAGATAAGCAGTGATGTGCTGAGTTTTTAGAATTTGTTAAAGTGTGGCAATTATGTTGTAACATGAGTCCAGTTTAGTTTTCAGGGAGGACTGGATATTGGTGAGGATTGGGACATCATATTGTAGATATGGTAGCAGGAAGGTGATACTGGAGCTTTTTTAGCAGTAATATTAAGGTAGTATTTGTCTATAGAGGGTAACTAATATTTTATGTGTTTTTTTATGTTGCTATGGATATGGAGGTCAAATGTTAGATTTTCATCAGTATTAACGCCTAGCAATTTGGTACTTGGAACAACTTCAGTGAGAGTAGTATTATGGGATTGGATGGAAAAATCATTCTTGTACAGAGCGGTAGCTTTTTGGGGGGGATATTAGAAGTCAGGTTTTATTGGGATTTAGAGCAAGATGGTTATTTGACGTCCAAGTTTCGGTTGATGTGAAAGCATTTTGGGTAAGACATAACTCGGATATAGATTTGGCAGTACAGAGTATTGTAGAATCATCTGCATATTGGATAAACTGTGCCATAGATAAGGGTGGTGTGGAAGTTATTAATAAATATACTGAAAAGGAAGGGACCTAGTATAGATCATTGAGGTACACCTGGGGTTGTGTTGAGAAAAGGTGAGAAGGAGTGTTGTCATTTGGTGGATTGTTGCATATTGGTGAGACAGTCTGAGTACCAGTTTAAGGTATGGGGTGAGAGACCCCAGTTGGTGAGTTTTGTGAGCAGAAGGGGATGTGAAACCGTGTCGAAGGCCTTGGAGAGATCTAGAAACAATGAGGAGACTATGTAACTGGCATCACGAGCCCTGTTTACTGTGTCCATAAAGGATATGAGAGCAGTACATGTACTATGACCTGGCCTGAAGCCGTGCTGTGTGTGGGGGGGGGGGGGGAGTATCTGGTTTTGGACAAGATGGTTAAGTTGAATGTGAATACATTTTTCTAATATTTTGGAGATGGGAGAGAGGATAGCGATGGGTTGGAAATTAGAGATATCAGAGTTGTTGCCACCTTTATGGAGTGGAAGAACAAATACTTTCTTCCATATGTTGGGTATACTGGACTCCTGAATAGATCTTTTGAGGAGTATGTTGATAGGATAAGCAATGGAGTTTGAGGATAGTTGTACAAATTCAGCAGATAAATTGTCTGGTGCGTTAGTACAAGGTTTGAGTTTATGAAGTAGTTTATAGTGGAAGTTGGTATAGATGAGAATGAGAGTAGAGGAGTAGTGCAGGAGTGTGAAGTGGGAAGTTCAGGTGGGCAGGGGTCTGTAAGTGGGAAGGTAGTGGTGAGTTTAGCTTTGTTGTTGATAAAATATGAATTGAAAAGTGAGGCTATCTTAGTGGGAGTTTTATCTGGATTAAGGCAAGGATTGTTATTTTTACCTGGATGGAGTAGGGAATTGTGTGTGCTCCAAAATGTCTTTGGGTTTAGTTTGTGTTGGTCTTGAAGGCTTAGGAAGTGTTCTTTTTTGATTTTTTAATCGCTAGTAGTTTTGCCTGGTTGCGTAATTGTTTATATTGAATAAGGTTGTTAGGAATTTTTATTTTTTTGCCAGGTTTTCCAAGCTTTATCCCTAGCAGACATAATTTGCTTTGTGTGTTTGGTAAGCCAGGTTGCCTTTTTAACATTTATTCTTTTTTAAGTGAGGTGGGGCTAAACTATTCAAAATTCTAAGAAATGTTGAATTGAAGAATTCAACAGCGTCATGGAGAGGGAGATATTTGAGTGGGGTCCAGCTTATCCTTTGTAAGGTTTCATTAAAGATGTTGGGGGAGAAGTGGGGGAGAAGTGAGATAAATCTCTTGTTTGCTTAACTTGGTGTGTGCTTTGGACTATGGTGGTCTTATGAGTTGTAAAGGCTGGTAACTGGTCACTAATACTATTAAGTAGTGTGCTGGAGAAGGCGATTTTGTTAGGATCGGAAAGTAGTATCCAATGCAAAATTGAACCACTGCCTGTTTTATTGTTGGGCCTGGTTATTTTGGTTATTAGTTGCATTATAGGTATATAGATTTATGCTAGTGGAAGGGTTCTGATTAGAAATATCAATCCAGTTAATGTTAACATCCCCTAGGATGATGGTTTTGTCTGTAATGTTATTAGTTGACAAGCAAGAATGTCTTCAGGTATAGGAATGTTGTTGTCTGGGGCGATGTATATGACTGTTATACAAAGGTTTTTACTGTTATTAATTTTTAGAAAGGATACTAGTATCTCTGCTGTTGAGAATTGTGGGACATGTTTTGTGGATTGAACTACAGTAAAGGTGTTTGGGTATATCAGGACGATACCGCCCCCTTTTTTATGTGGTCTAGCTGTTCTGAGGCAGTTGTAATTAGCGGGTAGGTATTCATCATCTTTGATATAAGGTTTTAACCATGTCTCAGTAATGGCAGTGAAGTCTGGATTGTTTTTATCTAACCAGGCACGTAGGTGTGGTATTTTATTTCTAATGCTTTGAAGATTGATGGTGGTGAAGTTTAGGGACTTAAGGGAGGTTGCGGGGTTATAGCAGACTGTAGGGGGACCAGGGTTTGGATGTATATCACCACATTGACTTAGGTTGCAGTGGGTGGGGAGATTTACAGGTTGCAGTTTGTTTTTAATATAGAGCAGATTGTTTAGAATTGAGTTTTTGTTGTGGTGGTTTTGATGGGAGAGGATTTTTAGTTTGATTTGTAAGATTATGTCTGTGGCATATAAAGTAGGTCCTACTGAGGAATAGCTGGGGAGAGATATGTGTGTTCGTTGTAGAAGTAGGTTTGTAAGGTATGTGGGTTGTGGGATGAGATGTTAGTCGTAGAAGGAGACAGAGGTGTAGAGTTAGAGAGATAGGATAATAGTAAGTAAAAAGGAATTATGTGAGGTGTGAGGAAGTAATATGAAAGCAGGGTAGATGAAGTGTAGAATAGTAGTATTTGGAGGTGTAGGGGATAGAATAGTAGAGTAAGTGAGAGGTGCACAGATAGTAGATGAGGTAGGAAGTGGTGGGTGGAATAATGTAGGTTAGGAGGATGTAGTATAGGGCGGAGGTTGGATAGCAAAGTAGTCTGAGTTAAATGAGAGTTGAGAGGTTAAAGTGCAAGTAGGAAATAGTTGTGGGTTGAGCCTATGTTCACTTTAAGGTAGTACAGTATGGAAAGGAAGCATAGGAAGAGTGCATGTAGAGACATTGGTTGGTTGAAAGGTAATGGGGAAGGAGGGTAGTATAAAAAGTGCAGATGACTGTATTGCTACAGTGGGAAATAGGGGAGTAACCTGGTGTAGGGTGGAGCAACTGGTTAACTGTAAAGGAAGTGATGTAAGGGTGGGTGGGAATAGGATGTTAGGGTGGCACAAAGTGAGACCGAGCATAGCGGGCTGAGCCAAGGAACTCAGTTCAGAGCAGACAGCACTGTTAATGGGAATGAGTCAGCAGAGTCCAAGATTACCTAAGTACAAATAAAGATTTAAAGTCCTGCAAGGAAAAATGCAAGGTGGGATGGTGCAAGTCCTACAGTGCAAGTCTCAGCTAGTATTAAACAAAGTTACAAGAACACAAAGATATTTAAATGTAAACCTACATTGGGGCTTGTAATACACCAGAAAGCTGAAACTTTTAGAGAGTCCTGTTAAACTTTGAGGCAGCTTGCAAATAGGTCCGATAAACAGGTATAAGCACACTTGCAGTTTAAGGTGTAAGTAGCCACTAGGTAAATTGACTGCAAAATAAAATAGAGAGAAAATAAGCATAAAAAGCTATAGTTGCTTAGCAAAGAGGGTCAAGATAGAGCAGATAAGGAAGGAGGAAACAGTTTTTTATACTTAAAAAATAGTACAATGATTACAGCAGTTGAGAGGTTTTGACCAACAATCCTTACATGAAATGCACATGACAGTAAAACAGTTGTACATTAACAGTATTAGACATAAATCTTGCAGCACAGTAGTTATACTTTCATAATCAAGGCTCTTTTAACCACCAGATACAATTATATGAAAAGTATCTGACAGTTGCTTCACTTTCTTATTCAGCTTATCACCAGTGCTGCATGAATTCTTTACAGTGTATGTAACTATACACTAGAGCTGTTTCCACACTGTAATGTGCTATAAAGTTCTTATCTGAAGTAGGAACTTCATTTGTCAGCAACCTTTGGGATACGGATCCGATCTCGGATCCGAGCCGGCAACTTCTATCACAGCATAGATCCGACCTCCTAGCTTCTCCCTTTACTCATAATCCCCTACCAACCCTGACTGACCCCAGATCTAGTTTGCCGCTCTTCAAGCAACAGCTAGATTCCAGAGCTCTTGGCCAATTTTGTGAGAAAAGAAACTTTTTATTTTTTTTCTTGTACTCTTTTTGAGCGAGTGTTTGAGTGTGTGTTTGTGTTCCCTAGACCTAATTTTACTCTTCTTAGCTTGAATTAGCTTAATTTTTTATCTTTTATTTCTCCTCCCTGCCCTCGCTGGTCGCAGTGTGTAGTGTGTAGGGGCCTAGTGGGTGTGTTTTCTTTTAGTGATGTTGGAGGCCCCTAAAGCCATTTTTTCGAAATGCACTGAGTGTGGTCACAAGCTTTCACCAGCTGATGGCCACACTCGGTGCGTTAGGTGCCTTGGGGTTGAACACCTCTCTTCGGGTTGCGCAATTTGCACTGCGTTCAACCCCAGGGCACTTAAGGATCGGAGGTCGAAGCTGGTTCTGGCGGGCCTTTTGCCCCCAGACCCGGCTCCGGCCTCCGGTACTTCTGTGATCGCTACCCAGTCCTCGGTAGCGGCCACTCCTGCCCCCCTCCCTCCGACCGGGACTCAACCTCCCACTGTGGCTTCGGAGGTGAGGGAGGCCAGGAAAGAGAAGCTGAGGGAGAAGCACCTTAAGCGGCGGGCCGAAGACTCCGCCTCGACCCCGCCTGCCAAGCGAGCTTCTCAGTCCAGGGTTTCTGGTTCGCCTCCTCCTCGGATCCGATCCCCTTGCTTCTCACTGGGACCCGAGGAGGAGGTGACCCGGTCCCCGTCGAGGTCATCGAGGCGGCACTCCAGGCCTGCCTCGGTGGCCTCCTCGAGGTCCACCTTCATTATGTCAGATGCGGACATGGACCGGATGATGAGGAGGTTCATCCAGGCCCAGATGCAGATGGGAGTGCTCTTGCCTCCCCCCCCCTCTGGGGGGGAGCTCGACCCCCTTTTTTGCTCCTATCGCTCCTTCTCCGACCTGCCTTCTGGGTTCGGAGCTGTCGGAGCCGATCTGCGTTGGATCCGGGGGTGGGTCGGAGCCGACAGTGCTAGGCAGTTCGGCTCCGACGATTCCCTCAAGTTTGTCGGATCTGACCTCTCGGAGCCGTGGGCCGAGCTTCGGATCCGAGGGACTCGGTGTGCTTTCGGCCCAGTCCCAGTCGGAGCGCGCGGGTCCTTCGGATCCGATAGTCTCGGCTCCAGGTCTGATCCCCGCTTTGGATCTGAGTGGGAGTCGGATCTCGGATCCGTCAGAGAGCGGCTCCCCCTCTGCTTTTGCGGTGGTGGAGAGGGTACTGTTGAGTGCATCCAGGCCCCCGATCCTGGCTTCGGCTCCCACCTGCACTCCCTCTCAGCTGGTCCTGGCTCCCTGGCAGCCTGCTTCAGCGCCTCTAGGTGTTCCATTGGAACAGGATATTGCTGGTGAGGACTCCTCGGACAGCCCCCCCCGAGGAGGTTCCTCGCAAGTCGAAGTGTAAGAGGAGGCACGTGGACTCCCCTGAGTCCCTCACTGAAGATACGGACTTGGATGAAGGGGAAGGCTCCCCAAGGTCACCCCCCGAGGATGTCTCCTTTGGAGACATCATGGAAATGCTCAGAATCAGGGGGGGTGGTCTGCCCCCAAGGCTTCCTCCGACGAGTCCGTATTCCTAGAGGCGTTCGAGGCATGGCCTTCTACCTCTTGGGTGTCCCCTCCCCCTGACCCCTTGGGTGGATCTTATAGCCACTAGGGCTTAGAGGGAGCCGGACACTGTAGAGCCTGTTCCCAAGCACCCGGACAAAATCTTGAGCCCCCCCGTCAGAGAGAACCCACTGGAGCAGAGGTCCCCCTGTGGATGCCATGTTGGTGGCGATAGCCACCAAGTGAGAGTTGGCTCAGGAGAGCCCCACGGTTCACCCGCTGAGCAAGGAGTCTCGCGCGATGGACCGCCTTGGGAAGCGGGCCTTCAGTTCAGCGACCTTCTCCATGAGGGCCCTGAACTATATGGCACACGTCATTTGGATGCAGCGGGATCTAATCAAAGAATGCGCTGCTCCCCCCCCCCCCCCAGGGTCCATGTCGGAAGGGGACAAGCAACTGTACTCCTCCCGAATGTCCACCCTACTTTCTGTTTCCAACACCTCTATGCGGCTTTTGTCTCATGCCACTGAGGGAGCCGCTAGAGCAGGCGGAGTCGGCCTGGTCATGAGGAGGCAAGCCTGGCTCCGACATTGTGACTTCTCGGAACCCTTTAAGGCATCATTTGCGAATGCCCCTTTTGATGGTTCTGCATTGTTTGGCAAAACCGTTCGCAACACCCTTGTCCAGAGCGAGAAAGACGGGAAGACGTTGTCTGCCGTCGGAGTCCGCTTCTCTGCTCCCCAGAGGTCCTTTGCCAAGAACCAAAAGGGTCAGAAGAAGATGTGGTTCCGGAAATCGCATCAATCCCAGTCTGCTCCGGACAACCAGTCCTCTCGTGGCAGAGAAGGACAGGGAGGACGCCGCCCTAGAGGCAGAGGGGGTCCCAGGAATTTTGGGTCCAGAGAACCCTTCTCTGAGAGGCCCACACAGAAACCCTGAGGGGTTACCCAGCTGCTCCACTCTGGAGGCAGTCAGGGAACGTTTTTCGAGGCACTTAGCAATGTGGGAGTCCATAACAACGGATCGCTGGGTGCTTCGTGTTTTATCCAGAGGCTACCAAATTCCCTTTCTTGTAACCCCCAGAATCAGAAGCCTCCCCGATGTACCACCCAATCAGAGGGAGGCGGCTGCTGCGGAAATTCAGCAGCTCTTACAAAAAAGAACCATCCAACCCATCCCCCCAGATCAGCTCAGATCAGGGTTTTACTCCAGGTTCTTTCTGGTGCCAAAAAAGACGGGGAACGCGAGGCCCATCCTGGACCTCTCTCTCTTGAACCTGGCAGTACCAAAAGTAAAGTTCCGGATGGTCACACTGCAATCTATTCTCCCACTACTGCAGGAGAACTACTGGATGTGCTCAATAGACCGCAAAGATGCGTACTATCATATTCTCGTAGACAGACGCTCCAGGAGGTTTCTCCGCTTCCGGCTGGGAGCCAGCCATCTCCAGTTCAGGGCCCTTCCCTTCGGTCTCACCTCAGCCCCCAGGGTGTTCACCAAGGTCTTGGCAGCGATAGCGGCCCACCTGAGACTCCAGGGAATTCAGGTCTTTCTGTACCTGGACGACTGGCTCCTTACCGCCCCAACAAGGCATCTTCTTTGCTCATGCAGGGATTATTTCCTCAACCTGGCTCCACTCTTAGGGTTGACCATCAACAGGGCCAAATCCTCCCTGGCTCCTACACCAAGTATTGGATTTCATAGGGGCGAGGTTGGACTCCAGACTGATGCTTGCTTTCTTGACTCCAGATCGGCTTCAGAACCTGAGGTTGCACGTGCAGGCCATCCTTCAACTTCAAGCTCCTTCAGCAGAATTGGTCCTGAGGGCTCTAGGGTCCATGGCGGCAGCAATTCCGCTGCTGCCATTGGCCCAGCTGAATATGAGGGTCATACAGTGGACCCTCCAGGTACAGTGGTCCCTATCTCGCAATCCCCTGTCTCATCCCATTCCCCTAAGCAGGGTTTGCAAAAGGTCGCTCGTGTGGTGGCTCCAGTCCTCCAATCTCCACATGGGACGCCCCTTTTCGCTGCCTCCGCCAGTCGCCACAGTGACCACGGATGCTTCTCGCCTGGGGTGGGGGTCCACTATTCGGGCAGAACAGTCCAAGGCACGTGGAACAACATAGAGACCTCATTGCATATCAACTTCCTGGAGATGAGGGCGGTGCTTCTGACATTGCAAGCACTTCACAACCCTCTTCCGGTGGGGACGATTGCGGTACAGATGGACAACATTTCAGTCGTCTGGTACATCAATAAACAGGGGGGAACCAGGTCTTACCCTCTTTGCCGCGAGGCCAAAAGAGTGTGGTAATGGGCAATATCCACCAACCGCTTTCTCATCGCAACGCACATTCTGGGACGGTCCAACATTTTAGCGGACAGGCTCAGTCGTACTATCCTGACTCCTTACGAGTGGTCTCTCAATCCTCTAGTGGCATGGGGGCGACCTTGTTGCGATCTTTTTGCCTCTCCCTCAAATACCAAATGCAACGATTACTTCGCTCTGATCCCCCCTGTGGGGGAGTCCCCGAGAGACTCTCTAGTTCATGCTTGGCCTCCCGGTCTGCTTTATGCTTACCCACCTCTGCCCCTGATGTTGAAACTATTGCAGAAAGCCAGTCAGTTGGGGAGCAAGATGATCCTCATTGCCCCATTCTGGCCTCGTCAGACGTGGTTCCCTTACCTATGGTCTCACCTGATTCATCCGCCCTGGATGCTGGATCCCCTCCCGGATCTCATTTCACACCCCCTGGGTCTTCCGACTCCGAACCTGGCCAACCTAAAGCTGCCGGCTTGGTTGCTCCAGTTCCACTTCTGATAAGGACTCCCGGAATCTCATCACCAGTCAAAGCCATCCTAGTAGCAGCTCACAAGCCCTCCGCCAGAAGGGTCTATCGGAGTAAATGGAAACGTTTTTCCATTTGGGCAGAGCACCGTCATTTGGATCCCTTTATGGCGCCGGTAGCGTCAGTTCTAGATTTTCTAACTTCCCTCTTTCACCAGGGGGCTAGTCCTTCCACGGTCAAGGTGCAACTTGCAGCAATTTCACACTATCATGTAGGGCAGAAGTCAGGCCTGCTTATTACTTCCAAACTGTGTAAGACCTTCCTTAAGGTTACCTTCCTCCTCAGGCCCCTGGTCAAAGAGGTGGTACCTCCATGGGATTTATCCCTAGTTTTACAGGCCTTGACTAGCCCCCCTTTCGAGCCGGCGGCCACTGTTGATCTTAAATTCCTCTCTTGGAAAACGGCCTTTTTGGTGGCCATAACTTCAGCCAAGAGGGTCTCGGAACTCCAGGCTCTCTGTGTCAAACCACCGTATTTGGTCTTCCACCCAGACAGAGTTCACATCAGGATCAATCCGTCTTTTCTACCTAAGGTATCTTCGGAAGCTAACATTAATCAATCTATTAATCTTCCAGTATTCTTCCCCAACTACCAAAACAAAGGAGAGTATAAGCTGCACTCTTTAGATGTGCACAGACAACTACGTTTTTATACTCATCGAACTACTGGTCATAGGCAATCTGATCAGTTGTTTGTCTCCTTTGCCAAAAATAACTTTGGCAAGTCGGTTTCTAAAGTTACCCTCTCCCGATGGATATCTAGTTGTATTCTCTTAGCATATCAGAGCTCGGGAAGGCCTGCACCTCAGGGAGTCCGTGCTCATTCTACTAGGGCCGTTGCTACATCGGCTGCTTTCAAAGCTAGAGTTTCTCTGGTGACATTTGTTCTGAAGCCACTTGGGCTTCATCTCGTACCTTTATCAGCCACTACAAAGTAGATATTGTCTCCCGAGGTAGGGCGTCTTTTGGCTCTGCAGTGCTCCGGAATATCCTTCCATGAAGGCCACCCAAGATTTAGGTAGCTGGGGACTGTCCCAAAGGTTGCTGACAAATGAAGTTCCTACTTCAGATTAAGAAGTTGTGTACTCACCATAACGTTCCATCTGAGTAGGTATCTTCATTTGTCTGCAACCCCCCCCCCTCCTTCCCCCTGACCAAAATGATCCTACTTGGGGTTCTTTAGATTAGTTCCCTCTGGGACACAGTATTGGCTGTGCTATGGGGTAAACTTGATCTGAGGTCAGTCAGGGTTGGTAGGGGATTATGGGTAAAGGGAGGAGCTAGGAGCTCGGATCTATGCTGTGATAGAAGTTGCTGGCTCAGATCCGAGATCGGATCCGTATCCCAAAGGTTGCAGACAAATGAAGATACCTACTCAGATGGAACGTTATGGTGAGTACATAACTTCTTATTTCACAGTGTCTTACAGTAATGCTCAGGTAAGTCTAGCTCCAGACTTAATATAAGCTCAAATGGAATAACATTAGAGCTCTGCCAGCATTCCATGTGGTACTTACAAACAGTGATAAAGTTAACAGACATGAGAGCCTAAATTTCCCAATAACAGCATCCAAAAAAAAACAGTATGTAGTAGTCACTAGTATTTTTAACTTGTACTCATTCCAATAGGTGACAAGACAGTGTACTTACATTTAGAGACATGCACACAGCTCGTACACCATAGTAGTTAAATCTAGCAGGGAATATTTTAGATTTAAAATATGGCATCAAGCTATGCAAGTAGGGTAAAAAAGCTTCTGATCTGCTGTCATTGGGCAGCCAGATAAAGAGTGGCAGTGTGAGAGCCAGTGAAAATGCTAAGGGGAGCCTGTGGGGAAGGGTTTGAAGCTCATGAGCCAAGGAACTCAGTTCAGAGCAGACAGCACTGTTAATGGGAATGAGTCAGCAGAGATCCAGTATTACCTAAGTACAAATAAAGATTTAAAGTCCCTGCAAGGAAAATGTGTGTGCATGGGGGGGGGGGGGGGGGGTGCTTGTAATACGCCAGAAAGCTGAAACTTCTAAAGAGTCCTGTTAAACTGTGAGACAGCTTGCAGATATATTATTTAATGCTTAGAAGTGTATATGTGATGTTTCATTGTTTTGTGTGTTTCTTTAATAAAGTTCCCCAGCTCTTTTTCTTCTTCCTGTGACTGACCAGAGGGCATCCCATATTTTTTTTAACTTGTAGTCTCTTTCTTAATGAAATCTTTTTTGAACTTATGGTGTGTATTTTGTGTGGAGCTTTTTTTTCACTGGGCCTTCACTGAAAAGTTGCATTGTACCCAGTCGGACTATTCTGGTAAATAATTGGTAATAAATGAATGAATTACACTGCTGTAAAAACTAAGATGTACAAGATTTGCTTGTAATAAATGCATGTTGTTCATTGTCCTCTTTTAGTAATGAATTGGATTGAATTGTTTTTCTGAATAGTTTGCTCCAACTATTTCCTCAGTTATACTGGTGAGGCTAATCCAGCTATAAATTTGTGGATTACTAGCACCATTTCCCATATGCCCAGGAACAACAATATCCAATATCTGTATTTTTAGAAAAAAGTAAATAAGCATTGTTCAGCTTTCCAGTGCTTGTTGTTGCTGGTTCCCTAATCTTACTTAGGAATTGTTTGACTCATCAAGGCCTGTTATGCATCTGTTTCAAGTATTTTAATGATTGGTGGGTGGATGAGCATTCAGTGTAAGGATGTCAATAATGAGTTCACTGGACTGGCCCTTCCAGAAGAATATTTGAGAGAGCATTTGTAGAGTGGTGCTGCTCCCTTTAATTATTTTGCCATCATCTTTAATAAGTATGTTTCATTAGATTCTTAGTGTTCCTTCCATGTATAAAAAAAAATACTTTCTTGTCACCCTGTATGTGCAAAACTAGTCTGTGATCATAAACCAACCAGGCTTTCTTTTATGGTTCTCATTAAATTATTTAATTTTATGTTCCTTGTGTCATACTGATGGATGCTTCAGATGTACTGCCCAGTGTAGCGGTGTCTTTTTCTTGGATAATTTCTCAATTGACCTGTTTGACTTTAGGGGCAAGGGATTATTTTTGTTACCCAGCTGAATTTCACCAGTAGGTGCGTGTCTGGTGATCGTCTCTTTGTAAAAATATTTCCAGTTATCACTTTAGCAAGTTTCTTCATTTCTTTGCCCCAGTACTGCATATTAAACCCAATGAAGATCTTGTCATAACTGGCCTATTAATATTTTCTACCTTGAAATTGACTATTCTCTTAAAATGTTCATTATACTGATCACTGCTGTAGTAGACTTGGCTATATGGGTTATATCCTGACAAGGATATGACATCCGGCCAACTTCCAAAATTTCAAGGCACCTAACATGCACCCAGTTTGTCAAGCATTTCAGGCTTAGTTGACTAAAAGACAAGTGTGGCTGCAAAGCCTTTGAGTGCTTTACTGCTGCTGAAGAGTACACTCTTCTGAGGCTATCGAAGATCCACGGTTGGTTTGTGCTTTCCTTTACTGGGCAGATAAGTTCACTTTGTGAAAAAGACTTCCATTCTCTTTATTTTCTTGATGATTTATTACTTTCCTTTTCAGGAAAGTTATTTTAAGCAAGTAGTGTTGTGCTTAATGGACTGTCTTGAGACTGTGACATAGTTTTAAATGGAGTTGTCTTTTTTTCTTGTCAGTTAAAAGTAATGTAAAGTAACTGAAGACATTTGTTCTGTGGAGAATTTTCTTTTGTGGGGCTATTATAAAGTGCTTTTTTTTGTTTTTTTTTTCTGTCAAAAAAGCAACTGTTAGGTCTGGTGGTGTGTACCTCCGGTTGCTGCTCCTCTTTCGACTTGACAATGGAACAGACTACCAGTCCCTCGGTTGGTCCTCCTTCATCCACAAAAAGAAAAAGTTAAGGAAACAGTCTTTGCCACTACAGCTTGCTAACACTTTGTCTCAGCCATAGTTGGGTGACTCTGCTGTGACCATTTGTACGTAAAACCACTCATCTTTTACTGCAGATCCCTCTGGGGTGGTACTTATAGCCACTATAGAGCACAGGTCAGCCGCGTCCTCTGCGGCTGTTAGAATCCCCTTAGTGGGCAAGGGATAGCCCCTCTTGTCGGTCCTGGGAGAGGGAACAGGGAAGGTTTCTCTGTTGTGTCAGAATGCTTTGCTTATCCCTGAGGAAGCAGCTGCTAACATTAATAGCACAGCTGGCACCATTTTTTTTCTGTCAAAAAGAAACAGAAAAACAAGCAGGTATCTACTCCTCAAATTTCTTTGGATAGGAGGAGTGTACAGAGTCTATCTCAGGGCTTAACTCAGGCTAGTGATTCTTCTTGTAAAGTAATTTCTGGTAAAAAAAAATATGGATTCCTCTTTTCCTAAAGAGAGTCAAGATTTTGATTTTGACCAAGAAGATGCAAGGATGGATACATTTTTTCCCCTCGGATTTCTGATTCAGACTCCGAGGAGTGCTCAGTTACTGATTCTGACACTTTGGAGTTTCTCTTTCTCTGACTATTGCTAGAATATGTTCATAGGTTCATAGTAGGCTATCTGCCCTAGGGCATTTATAAGCCTAGCCAGAGTGTGTTTGGCTTTCGCCACCCATTTTAAATTAATTTTGCTATGCCCTTTTTCGAGGTTAGTATACTGTGCCTCTGTCTAACAGTGACACAGAAGTGATACCCGAGGTAAACCTACGCTCTCCCATCTTCTCATCAAGATTCCTCTTGAAGAGAGTCAATGAGGGACTTTGCCTAACCTGGACTGGGATTTTATTCCACAGTGAAGGGAGCCTCTGGGTTATGAATCTGTCCCACCAGCATATCCTATTTATTTCAGTGCTGAGGTTCAAGTCTCTCGAGCTCGTAGCTCGATGGGATTTGGATTTTCTGAGGTGCAGCATGTCCATTAATTCCGGGTTGGACATGGCTTTATACGTCAGGCACAGATCGCCTCTGAGCAGGTGGTATGCCACTGAGTAGAGCTGGAGTTTCTTTAACCGGGCAGCATATGGCATCTGTTTGAGCCCTTTGATCCTCTTGGTGAGGTACTTTTGGGGTCTTTCCAGTTGCTGCAGGTGTCTGGTAAGGTACATCCCAAAAGGGGCATTGTACTCAATTATGGGCCTGATGAGGAATGAGTAAAGCGGCATGATGACCTCCCGTGATCTAGATGTGAATCCCTTCATGATTAGGTGGGCTATATAAAATGTTCTTCTAACCACTTTGGCCACGTGGTTGTCAAATGAGAGATTGATATCAACTTGGGTCCCCAGGTCCCTAATTACTTCTTCTGTACTTAATGGATTACCACCTATGTGGTAATTTGTGGGCACTTTGTTTTTGCCAAAGGGGGATGACTGTACACTTTTGGCATTTAGCTTGAGGCCATGGCTCTGGCACCAGTTGTCTGTTTCTATGAGGCCCTTTTGGAGGATGCTTGTGTCAGCTGGAGAGTCTGTTATGGCGCCAGTTTGCAGTCATCTGTGAACTTGGTCAGCCACAGTCCTTCCGTGTTGGCCTGTACCTCCGAGAAATATATACTGAACAAGAGAGGTCCCAGGACTGAGCCTTGTGGGACGCTACTTGTAACTGGTTTGGAGTCTGACATGGCTCCAGCAATTCTAACCATGTGGGTTCTGTCCTTGAGCCAGTTTGCAACCCATCTAGTGACATAGGGGTTTATATTTAAGCTGGTGAGCTTATCTATAATGCCCGAGTGGGGTGTTGTATCGAAGGCTTTTGCGAGGTCCAGGTAGGCTGTGTGGACCACCTTCCCCTCGTCAATGGCCTTGGTGACTGTTTCAAAGAAATCGACCAGGTTTAAGAGGCAGGATCTGCCCTTAACAAAGCCGAACTGGGTAGGATCCAGTGTCTGTAGGTCCCCAATATCTTTATTTATAAGGTCCATGATGATCCTTTCCATAGCTTTGCAGACCAAGCTAGTCAGGCTTATGGGGCGATAGTTTCCAGGATCCGTTGAGACACCACCTTTGTAGAGAGGGACCACTGTTGCTGTACGCCACTCTTTGGGTACATATCCTGTAGTAAGGCTGAGACTGAACAGTAGTTTTATGTTTGGGTTTAGCTCTTTTGGAGTTCATGTAGGACGCAGCCCGGGACACCGTCTGGTCCCATTGATGCTGTGTTTTTTGCTTTGGAGAGGGCGGCTCTTACCTGAGCATCTGAGATGTCAGGGAAGCAGCACTCTGCTGGGATAGATATTTGCCCTTTTGGTGGGGAGGGGGAGGAGAAGTTTGCGCTGAACCTGTCAGCTAGGATGTTGGCAATGTCTGTGGGTTCGGTGTATTTTTTGTCATTTTGGACTAATTCTGAGCATATCTGGGAATTCCCACCCAGGTTCATAACATAACTAAAGAAAGCCTTGTGATTATCCTTAGTGTCCTGTGCAATTTTTCTCTCAAAGCTGGCCTTAGACGATTTTATGAGTGCCCGTAGTGTTTTGCTAATACTGATCAAAGATGCCTTCCCTTTTTGGGATTTTGCTCCATCATGTAGTAGCTTCCTCCTTCTGTTGTATAGTTTGTTTATGGCTGGTGTCCACCAGACGTCCTGCCTTTGGAGGATTGGGTCTTGGTTTTATTTGGGATTGCAAGATCCATGCATTCCTGAAGGTGTTCATAGAATGCGTTTATAAAGGATTCTGCAGTCTGGGCCATATTTTCCACAGGCCCGGGGGCTTTGAAGGATTCCACCTCGGTTTTGAGGCGTGTGAAATTTGCTTTAGAGAAGTTTTTCTCTGTGGTTTTCTGGGCAGGGGGTGGGGTCGGGATGTGAATATCCAGTGAGATTAGTTTATGGTCTGATCTTACCAGTGAGGGATACACTTCTGGTCTGGAGCATAGAGTCCCCATGTTGGTGATGATCAGGTCCAGTATGTTTTCCCCTCTTGTGGGAGTTGGTAACAAGTTGTTCCATAGCATTTGAGTTTATAAATTCTAGGAACCTTTGGGCTAGGGTGTTGGAGCTAGAGTAATGCTCCCAGTCTATGTTTGAGTAGTTGAAGTCGCCCAATATAATGGTGTTTGGAGAGACCTTCATATTTTCCAGTGTTCTCAGGAAGGCCGAGTGGGGTTCCTGGGTTTGGGAGGGTGGTCTGTAGCAGGCTATAAACTGGAAGGCAGTTTTACCCACTGTTAGTTGCACATGGATAGTCTCTGATGCTTCGTGCTGTGCCACCAACCTGGAGGTGTGGGTATCTTTGACGAATATTGATACTCCCCCTCCTTTTGTGGTTTGGTCCAAGTTTTGGGGCCGAAAAGCATGGTATGAGGTATAACCTTTTAGTGCTGGGGTGCTCTCGGGAGCCTTGAACCATGTTTCTGTTACTGCACAGATATAGATGTTCTCCATGCTAAGGAGAGTTTTGAGTGTGTGCATCTTGAGGTTTAGACTTCTGGTGTTGAGTAGCATTACTCTTAGTTTCTTATCCCTTGTGATACCTATGGAGGTGGGTTTGTCTTTTGAGCCTTTCCTAAAAAAGGCATTATGGGGGTAGCAAGAGCCTTTGCCAATATCCGAAAGCCCAGGGGTGACAGGTGCAAGCCGTCCCTAGCGAAGCATCGTGGCTTGTCGAGTATGTCATCCCAGGCTGACAGGCATTGGATCCCCTTTGAATGACACCAGTACTTAAGCCAATTGTTGAAATTGATCATCTTGTCTTCATATTGTGGCATCATTCTTGGTGAGGGTAAGATGCTACTCAAGGTCAGGGTCATACCGGCCTGGGCTACATGCTCAGAGAGCTCCTCTATGTCTCTTTTCATGTAGTCCAGGGAGGTACATCTCAGGTCATTTACACCAGCATGAACAATGACGGAGTCATATTTGCACTTGCCTTGGAGTGATCTGAGTGCTTGTGTTATGTGGCGGATCCTAGCGCTCGACAGGCAGCTCACCATGACCTTCTCCTTGTTCAGCCTGGTGAGCAGGACGTCAGTGTGCCTGACGATAGAGTCACCTATTACAAGTGTATCAGGTGTGTTGTTTAGCCTTAAGGGCTGTGACTCTTTGGTGCACTGGCTTTGTTAGCTATGTGTTGCATGTGTTTTGTTTTGGGGTAGCAGTTGCTTGGGTGTCTGCTTTGGAGGTCTCTGCTGCTTAGGCAGATTTTTATTTAGAGCCTCCGAGTATGTTTTTGTGTGTTTATGTATTTGGTTTGCTGTCGTGGTAGGTCCATGTGAGACTGGAATTGTAGTCAGTGTGGTTTCCTTCTCCTCCTGACTGGTTACGCCAGTACTGAGTTGAGAGAGCTTAGCCTCCAGTTTGGCTATATGGTTGCATCTCTCACATGTGTTGGAATTTGTTGGGAGGAGGAGAGGGTTGTCTGTGTACTTGAGGCAGTTGTAACATTGCCTCAAGATTCCCAGATTCACCAGCTGGACTGGAGAGGAGATTGACAACTGACCTTTGGACATGCTAGAATAGTATTGGGAATTCCTTTATAATTGAAATAAAAGGGCCAGTGGGGAACAAGGTACTCAAGGGGAGTTTGTGAGGGTGTAGTGCTTTTAATTTTTTAATGCTGACTTAGTGAGCAAGTGCCAGGTAACTTAAATGCAATGTGTTACAGGTAACTTAAATGCAAAAACGACAAACAGTAACTTTCTTTCAAGTGAAACAAGGAAATAAGTACAGTAAGCAATGCAGATATCACTAGGGATCCAAAGAAGCGCTGAAAAGCCACGTTTTAGGCGAAATTAGCATTTCAGGGAAATAAGCAAACAAACAACAAGCATAGAAACAAAGCTAGATTCAGCAGGCCTGGATCTAGTCTATGCTACAGCAAACAAGGTGTACCAATTTCAGTAAGAAACAGTTCAAATATGCAGGCACTGTAAGCCTTTAACCAGAAATTCCCAGCTCAGAAGGGCAGAGTCCAGCCTCTCCTCCCACAAGAGTGCAGACCACGAACCTTCTTAATGTAAAATAACTGGCCTGAAGCCCAAGTGCTTAAACCAGAACTAATACACTTTTAGAATAACAGACACTGAGCCCTCAATCAGCAGTTCCCAACTTAGAAGGATGTAAGCTACCCGTCCAGCCACCACAGTGCAGGCCACAAACCTTCTTAATGTAAAACAACTGGTCTGAAGCCTAAGTGCTTAAACTAAAAGGCTTAGAATGAGTTACGCCAAGCAGTAATAAATACAATTGAGTACTTTTAAGATGACGCAAAAGCAAAATAAAGTAGGAAGAAACACAAATACAGTAAAAGCAGATACATTTTTTTTTTTTTTTTTAAGTGGAAAGAGAGAAAGGAGTAGCAGAAACTAAGCTGATTTGCCTTCTCAAATGTTCTCCCTCCTTTTCAGTGGGAAAACGCTTTCTCAGCAAATACTATGAGGGATTGAGGAACTGAGTCCCTCAGAAAACACTCTGAGTTGTTACAGAAGGATTTTCAAGAAACATTACCCATTCCTCCTCTCCTGTCTACTTTAGAGAATGTGCATGCTTCTGATTGTAATTTTCCTGATAGCCAGCTGCATCTGAAAAGGCAAATAGAATATATAAATTTTCTCAGTCTTTTAAATGTTTATAAACCACGAAGGCCAAGTAATCCAAAACCAGTAAATGCAGGGGACTGCCATGGGGGCATTTTTTGCCCCCATGTGTGCGAATTTGTTTATGAGACTGAATATTTTTTGCTGTGGAATTCTTTAAGAAACGTGTTATAAAGTATTTTAGATTCATAGATGACTTGATATTTACTGTAAAGGGGGTTGGAATTAGCAAGTGATTTTATATACAGTTTGCACAATAATAGATTTGATTTGCATTTCAGTGGTCTGAAGATTGGTCATAAAGGTACATTTTTAGATGTTATGTTGGAAGGGGTAGTGTGCGGTGGTGTGCATACTAAGGTTTGTAGAAAATTTGATGATGGTAATCAGTATTTAAATAGTTGCCATCCACCACATATCTTATTGGTCCTTACACATGATGAGTTTCTAAGATTACAACGTTTATATAATGATGATATGGAGTTTTATGAGGAACTGCAGTATACTATAAATATGTTTGTAAAGAGAGGATATGATGTGGAAAATTTAAATAAAGATGTGGTCAATTTTACTAATGCATGTAATAAGAATTTTGAAATAAAAATGTGGTAATTGTATGGTTAGGGGCAGGGATACTGATAGACAAAAGATTTTCTTTGTGACTGCATATAGCCCCTTTAGTGAGGAGGTAGTAGGTTTGGTGAAATATTATTGTTTTTTTAACCCAACATAAGGGTTTTTGTAATGTACCAGAAAAGAGTCCAGGCATCGCTTACAAAAGGGGAAGGAATATCAGAGATGATATAGTCAATGAGAGGCTTTTGCCTCCTGTGGAAGTACCTGATAAGTAAGGACCACAGTTTTCTGTGGGCTGCGGAATTTCGAGCCGAGCAGCGGAATTTGTCCTAAGTCGCGGAATTTTCACTTTTACATGGAAAATTGAATGAACTTTCAAAACAGACTAGCAACAGACAGCTGTCGGTGGGCAGCGCATAGAAGAGAAGAAAACCAGTTCCTAGTCAATCAGTTTGGATTTGTGCTGACATTGGCGTACTGTAGTTTATATTTAGTGTACTAAGTGTTACTTCAGTAAAAATGAATAAGCATTCAAAAAGTGCAAAGCATGTGACACCTGCTAGTCGCGTTTCTGAATTTGGATCACGAGTTTTTGCAGCAGATGGTGGACTACTAATGTGCAAAATGTGCAATGTAACTGTCTATCATGTTTGGAGACAGTCACTGACCACTTGCAGTCAAAGCATTATTCTGAATGTGCGGCCAAACGCAAAGCTGACTGCGATCTGGGAATCACTCATAAACGGCAAACTACAATCGATGGATGCAAAGCAAGGCAGACGGCAGCACACAATGCTAAAGAAGATTTGATTGTTGAGCTTGTGAAGGCATTCATGTCTGCCAACATTCCGCTAGAAAAGCTGGATAATCCTCAACTGCAAACTTTTATTGCAGACAACATCAAGGGTGGCGGTGACATACCACAAGCCAACTGGCTTCGCGAGCATTTTGTACCGAAGTTATATGGCACCCTACAGGCAGACCTCGTTAACAATTTAGCTGGTCGAAAAATTGCAGTCATAACAGACGAAACGAGTGATGTCGCTGGGAGCTATGTGGTGAATATACTGTTACAACCACTGGATCCCTTTGATGCAGACGGTTTCAAGGCAATGCTTGTTAATACAGAATTTTTGGAGAAAGTAAATAACGTCTCAGTAGCTCAAGCCATAATTCGCACTCTCACCAGCGCAGGCATCAATTACAACAACGTGCTGGTTTTGTTAGTGACAATGCCGCCTACATGAAGAAGTGTTGTAATGATGGCTTGTGAGGTCTGTTGCCCAATGCCTGTCATATTACCTGTTGGGTTCATGTTTTATCGTTGGTGGGTGAGGAGTTTTGTCTTGCACTGGAATTGACTGATAACTTTGTTGCAAGTATGAAGGCAATATTTTCAAAAGCACCTGGCAGACGAGCGCGGTATCTGACTCGCCTTCGTGTATGTTCAGCCAGTGACATAAAGCCACCGACTCCAGTCTTCACTTGCTGGAATACATGGTTCAGCGCAGCACTTTACCATGGGGAACATGTTCAGTATTATCAGGCATTCATTGAAAATGAATTGCCCAGGTAGGAGCTACAGTGCAGCTACACAAATTGCTGGATATTCTGAGTGGAGAAAGCTCCCTAGTATTGCAAGCAGAGTTGGAATGCTTGGCTGCACACTGCAAGCGTTTGATAAACACTTTGAAATGTCTTGAAGGTCATGAACTGCGTGCTGTAAGCATCTTCAATATTGTTTTTGATCTTTTGTCATGACTGCGTAACCCAGGTTTTCCATATGCAGCTGCAGCTTGTGAAGCAGCAATGACAAATGTTGCAGCTAAATTGGCAGAATACGTTGAAGGAAACAAGCAGCCTGCTTGCAAGTTGTTCAAGGCTTTTTTGACTATTTGACCCATAGCTGTCTATTTTGCCAAAGGGCATTGCAGATTTTTCTGCAGTGCCAAACATCATAAATGCAGCGGATGAATGGCAGATTTATCTCAATCTGGCAACTGAGCAGGACTTACCAAGGGACGTTGTCAAGTTCTGGCGTGCAGTGGAAGACAGGCTACCAAAACTGGCAATGCTAGTAAAGGCTTACATTTCTTTTCCGGTAGCCTCAGTTGATGTTGAACAGTCATTTTTCAAGTATGGATCAGTCCTTTCGCTACTGCGCCAGAGTCTCTCAACTGACTGTTCGGTTTTCTACAACAACTCAGCCAACTGACTCAGTGATTGTCTGATTATGAAACAAATATTTTAATCATTTTTCATTTCATTTCATTTTTATTCCTAACTATTATTATCACATTCTCTTAACTGTGTTTATAATAAACAAGTTAATAACAGATGAAAGGCAATATAGGCCTACTCCTGAGGTGGTAACTTTGCTTAAAAAATAACACAATGATTGACAACTGTGAATATCATGGAACTTTGTTTCTTTTGCCATGGTGAGCCGCAGAATTTGACAAAATTTTCCGCGCACAACTGTGGGCCCTACCAATAGGTACATATAGGATGGGAACTGTTCCATGTGGTAGATGCTGTATTTGTAAATATGTGGTAAAGCTTCAGTATGATTAATGGGAAAAAATGTAGTATGTAAGGTAGTTTTATCTGTGAATCAGAAATGGTAGTCCATGCTTTGAAATGCCCATGTAGTAAATTTTACATCAGAGAAAGTAAAAGGGCATTCAAAGTGAGACTACAGGAGTATTTACAGGACATAAGGAAAGTCAGGTTAGAAAGTCCCATTGCAGCTCATTTTAAGACTCACCTGGTCCTCACTAATATGGGAGAGTGCTGCACACCCCTACTGTAATGCCTTCCCTGGTAAGGTCAGACCACAAAATGGTCTCATTTGAAGTAAAAATAAAACCTGGGCCTCCAGCTAAACCGGGAATATTTAGAACTTTAGGGCTAACCTCCTGCTATTAATTGAAAACCTGACAAAATTTCAAGCCCCAATAGAATCTGAGAACACTTCTGCCTTTGCAGAACTCTTCACAGTGATGGAATCACAAAATCGATCGAATGTGTAATAGGAGGAAGAAAATCATGGCAAAAATTAGGAGGTGCAGCACCCAGCAGGATAAATGCACTTTCATTAAACTAAATAAACAACTCCAAGGATAAAGTCTACCAAAGCCAAATTTGAGGTAAGTTTGACCTCCCAGGCCAAGGACAACCACAAAGCATTCTTTAGCTATGTCCACAACCTCAAAGGCAACACACAGTTGTGCACAGAGCTCATTGTAAATGAATCCACCTATACTGGGCCAGAAGATATAGCAAACATTCTGGCTGATAAATTCAGCTCCAACATTACTCCTCTCTCCCCTTCAACCTACCCTCAGGAAATATCAAATATAACTCCCTCTACTATACTAGGATCAGGTCCTTAATGCTCTCTCTAAGACCAAGAGCACTGCGTCAGTAGGTGCAGACAATTTCCTAGGATACATTCTAAATAGCATGAACCAACCTATTAGGGCCTCTAGAATTACTGTTTAACTGCAGCCTCCAAACAGGCTTTGTGCCTCATGAACAGAGAAAGGCCACAGTCATCCCTCTGCACAAAGGTGGGCCATCTACAGACCCTGGAAACTGCAGACCCATAAGTCCCACTAGTCTTATTTGTAAAGTCATGGAATAAATTGTCATGGAGATGATCACTAGAGATATAGTAAACCTCTAGACACTGGACTCAACCCAGTTTGGTTTCATAAAGGGCAGATCATGCCTACTCAACCTGGGGGACTTCTTTGAGAAGGTCACCAAACCAATGGATGAGGGCAGAATCGTTCACACTGTCTACCTTGACCTGGTGAAGGCATTTGACAAAATACCCCACTCTGCCATTGTTGACAAACTGAAGAGGTTAGGTACAAACCCGTATGTCACCTGGTGGATAGCCAACTGGCTCACAGACAGGACCCAGAGAGTTAGAATTGGGGAGTCCACCTCTACAAAGAGGCCAGTCACAAAGAGGCCAGTCACAAGTGGAGTCCCTTAGGGATCAGTTCTTTAATTGCTCCTATTTGGTATTTACTTCTCAGAAGTCAAGGCCGATGTCAGTGGTCTCTGGCTGACTAAATTTGCAGATGATTGCAAATTAGGAGGTGCCATTGAATCTCACACTGTCACAAATATTCTCCAGGAAGGGCTGACACAAACAACTGATGACAGAGTCATGGACTAAAACTAAATGCCAAGAAATGCATAATAGTATCCTTTGGGAAGTCACCCATCCTTGGTAACTGTCATATTGACAACACACCCCTTAGAGTTGACCCAGTAGTCAGGGACTAAGGGACACACATAGATAGTAATCTAGCCTTTGATCATCACTTGTATACAGTGGTGAGGAAACAATTCTATGTTGCGCAACTTATAAACAAAGGTATGGCATCTAAGTCCAAGGAAGTCATTGTTCCACTGTATTCGGCATTCATCAGACCTATCATTGAGTATAATGCCCCCTTTGGTATGTACCTAACCAGGCATATCCAGCAACTGGAACATCCACAGAGGTTCCTCACTAAAAGAATACAGGGCATAAGTAATATGTGCTATGCAGACCACATCAAGGCCCTCTCCTTGTATTCCGTCTCTTACAGGCTTTTGAGGGGAGATCTTTGCCAGGTATACAGGGCATTGTCAGACCCCACTCTGATGGACCTCCTGCATATCCACAAAACAAACAGTACCAGAATTACCCATTCTAAAGACTTAAACCTTGCCTGTGATATAAATAGGACCTGCTGTAGAGATAGGTATGTATCCTAGAGTCTACCCCGTCTATGGGATAGGCTCCCCATCCATGTGAAACAGAGTTCCTCCCTAATCCAATTCAAGTGTAACATGGACAATTGGATGGGAAACCAGAAATTAATCCCTGGTTTGGCACCTATGTCTCTGATGCAAACTGGTAACCTGTAAATGATTCATCTCCCAGGCCTATGCTTACACTTATCAAGGGTGTCAGAACTCGGCAGAGATTTGGGATGCATGGCTAGGCTTAAAAAGGCCCTTGTGGTCGTTAGCCTAGTAAACACCTGTGAACCTATATGAATGAAGAAGGGCTTCAGGCCACTGTCCTAGATCAAGTTTGGTGTGGGCAATACGATTATGTGGGGATTAAATCTATTTTACTGTATAAACAATCTGTTTTTGTACTTAAATATGATACGTTGACCCCCTAGAGGTCTGAATCTAGAAGTCAATTAGAAAGTTTTATTTAATTACTGTGCGAATGGAATAATTTATTGGGTTATTTAATTATGTAATTGTTAAATGATTAGTTAATTGTCTTTGTTATATAAGGTGTTTTTTTTTTTTTTTTTTTTTTTTTTTGCTGCTTGTTTTTATACTCTGAAAAGGCTATAGAGCCGAGGCACTAAGAGAAGAAATAGTTTTGGATTACTTGGCCTGCAGTTTTGTGGTTTTTGGACTTTATTTTTTTGGTTATTGTGGTTGCGGAGCTTTTAAATGTTTATACACTGTTCTGAAACGTGACACAGCAGTTATAGCTATAGTTGATCCCTGTGCTGCTAAGCACTTATTTAATTCCAATTCTACTCTTTCTGGTAAGGATGGGAAGTTATTGATAGGTGTAGGAAAAAGTGCACACTTCTACAACTTTGATTTTCAGAATTTTGAATTGTCAGGCTTATAATGTTAGTTTGTTTTGACAAATTATGAAAATATGAGGAATGTTGGATCTGCAGTTTCTTCTTGTGAGGAAAATTGTGTTAAATAACTTAGATGTAATGGGATCCTATCTCGCCTACATTCATAACTGATGGGTTCGGAGCCGATCCATCGGCTCCGACTCGGCCACTATATAGTAGAACAAAGTCTCTAATTGGCTGGGCTACCCCTTATCCCAGAATGCACCACGCCTGCTTTCCCAGATCTCGTTTGCCGCTTTTCAAGCTAGACGTGGTCTCGACTTGGCTGGAGCTAAGTGGTTTATTATTACTTTTTTGGTCTTTTGACCTAGGGGTTTCTTCAACAAACAGCTGTTTTAACAGCTTTTCGTGTGTGTGTGAACCTTTTTCAGTGTGATTGGTATTTTTTCTACTTACCGGGCAAGGCCCGTTTAAGTTAGAGGGCCTTTGCCCTTATTGTGAGTCAATGTGTTGAAATTTTCTACTTTTAGGTTTGTTTTTTCACCCTACTGTACGTCCTGCTTTATCGGGCTAAGCCCGTTTTTAGTTAGAGGGCTTCTGCCCGTTTTGTGTTGTGTATCTCGGGCCAGTCCCGTTGTTGAGTCAAGGGCTCGTGCCCTACTATAAGGTTACTTCGTGGTAAAAATAGTTGTGTGACAGGATGTCAAAAGAGCAGAAGTCTGGTTTTAAAAAGTGCAAGTGCAACTACAAAATGTCTATTACTGATAGCCATGCTGTTTGCGTGTATTGTTTAGGACCGAAACATTTGCAGGAAACATGTAGTGTTTGTCATGCTTTTTCCTCTAGGGTCCTTCAAAAATGTAAAAATAAATTGATCCTTAAGGGCCTTATTAAGCCCTCTTTTGAGGAAGCTTTGGCTTCTCCTTCCTCTCCAGCTCCTAAAAAGAAAAGGTCGTCGGCTCCGACCAGTCCGTCGGAACCGACTTCCAAGAAGCATAGGTCGACCTCTTCTTCCTCGGCTCCAAGGGCTTCGGAGCCTCAGGTGGAAGGGTTTGCCTCGATACCTCTTTCCTCGGCTCCATTGGTGTCGGAGCCGCAGGTTGGGGGATCGAGAGGCGAATCACCTGCTTCGGCTCCTTTGGTCTCGGAGCCGTTGGAGGTGTGCAGCTCAGACTGTCCCCCCTCGGCTCCGAAGTCTCCTTCAGCGCCGATGCTTATTCATACGGTTCCGAATCCGGTGCCGATGGTGTTGGAGCCGGTCCCCTGTTCTATCGGAGCCGAGAGAGAAGTCGTCTCGGCCCCCATCTATTTCTTCTAAATCCTCCAGGTTGTCAGACTCAGATTTGGACAGAGTTATCCAGAGGCTTTTCCAGTCCCCGGTTTTTGCAAAAATGGTCTCGGCTCCAGCCCACTCGGCTCCGGAGCCGGTCCCCACTTCGCATCCGATTCCTCCTCCAACCTCCTCGGAGCCATTGGAGTCGGTGACGGTAGAGCGTAGCAGAGCTGTCCAGTCGGAACCGATACTCCCTCTGAGCTTCTCTCCTCCGACCATCATTCCTACACTGTCCTCGGCGTCAGGGTTTAGTACTGGGACTTCCTCGGTCGGGGCCGAGGGGAACACTTTGGAACTGGTAGCTTCGGTGCCTAGTCTCCCCCTTGGAGCGTCGGCCGCAGGGATTCCCGGTACCGTCGTGGTTTCTCAGCCAGTGTCCTCCGTAGAGTCTGGAGGTCCTGCTTTTGAGGTGATGAGGAGTGCGCTGGCCATGTCCATGCCGGCTCAGCAAGTTTCTACCTCACCGTCTCTAGACTTGGGAACTGGTGCTTCTGGTGTGCTTCTTTCCCACGACAGTGGGGCCCCAGGGCCTGAGGATACCCCCTTGGGGGGTTCCCTTCTCCCGGGAGGTCCTTCTGAATCCGCTTCAGATGAACCTCCAAGAAAGAAATTGTGCAAGAGGAAGCACATTGACTCCCAGGATGAGTCTATCACATCAGATACTGACCTCAGTGATGCGGAGGGGTCCCCAAAATCGTCCTCGGATGACGTCTCATTCTCAGATATCCTCGAGATCCTGAGGCAGAGAGGCGATTGGCAGTCCAAAACCCCCTCCGCGGAGGAGTCAGTCTTCCTCAAGGCTTTTGGGGCCCAGCCCTCCGCCTCCTGGGTGTCTCCACCCTTCGCTGAATTACTAGATTTAGTTTCTCGAAGGGTGTGGGAACACCCTGATTCTGTGGAACCGGTGCCCGCCAGGCCTAATAAGCTCCTCTCAGCCCCTCCTCAAATGGAATTTCTGACTAAAGGAGTTGCAGTAGATGCGATGGTGGTGGCATCTGCTACTCAGCAAGACATGGCAGAGGCTTCAACGTCTATTCACCCTCCTAATAAGGATTCCAGGAGCATGGATAGGTACGGGAAGCGTACCCATTCTTCAGCGGCCTTTACCCTACGGTCGCTGAATTACCTTTGTCATTTTACAAGGCTTCAAAGGGACCTCCTCAAATAGTTAGGTGAGTCTCTTACGGGTAATCTTCCTGAGGCGTTAGCCCAAACTGTTGGCGCCCAGATGACTGCCCTATCTTCGATAGTCAACTCGTCCATGAGGCTCATCTCATATGCAGCCGAAGGGGCGAGTAGAGCAGCGGGAACAGGCGTGGCTCTTAGAAGACACGCCTGGTTACGCTTGTGTCACTTTGCGGAGGCTTTTAAGTCTTCCTTCACCGATGCCCCCTTTGATGGGTCCTCCCTGTTTGGACCCAAGGTGAAGGACACACTGACTCGGTGCGAGCAGGAGGGCAAGACCGTGACTGCCGTGGGGGCCCGTTTTTCCTCTCCCTCTAGACCTTACCCCAAGGCCCAGAGAGGAGGGAAAATGTGGTTCAGGAAATCTCAAAGGTCTTTCCCTACTCCACCGAGTGATCCCCCCTCCAGAGGCGGGGGGGGGTTCAGGAAGACGCCGCCCCAGAGGCGACAGAGGCCCCCGTAACTCTGGAGACCGCGATTCCTTTCGTGGTCCATCCTACACTCCCTGTCCCTGAGACATGGCCCGACTGCGCATCTCCGGAGCCAGTCGGGGGTCGTTTTGCAGAACACCCACAGGCTTGGGAATCTATCACCAAGGATCAGTGGGTGCTCTGAACCATAACCGGAGGCTATCTCATCCCTTTCATCAAGATTCCCCCTCTTCCTATCAGGAAAATCCCGGATGTGCCACCCAGTCAGCGGGATCAAGCAGCGGTCGAGGTTTCAAAGCTGCTAAGAAAAGGAGTCATCCAGCCTGTCCCCGCTGACCAGATCGGATCAGGAACTTACTCAAGACTATTTTTGGTGCCAAAAAAGACAGGGGACTTAAGGCCCATTTTGGACCTCAGATCATTGAATCGCTTTGTAAAAAAATACAAATTCCGAATGGTCACCCTTCAGTCTATTCTCCCGTTATTGGAGAAGGATGTCTGGATGTGCTCCATAGACCTCAAGGACGCTTACTATCACATTCTGATAAGTCAAGAGTCCAGGAGTCATTTACGCTTCCGCCTGGGAACCAGTCATTTCCAGTTCCGAGCACTGCCCTTTGGTCTCACCACAGCCCCCAGGGTGTTCACCAAATGTCTGGCAGTAGTGACAGCTCACTTGAGAAGTCTAGGATTCCAAGTGTTTCCCTATCTAGACGACTGGCTCCTTACTGCCACCTCCAAGCATCTATTAGTTCGGGCGCTTATGACCACAGTCAGTTTGGGTCATTCACTAGGAATCACGTTCAGTTGGGGAAAATCTGTGCTGCAGCCGTCTCAGCATATTAACTTTATAGGCGGAGAGTTAGACACAAGAAGAATGCGGGCATTCTTGCCGGTAGAAAGGATTCAGGTCCTGCAGTCTCGGGTTCAAACTTTGTTACCCAGATCACGAGTTCAGGCCAGACTGATTCTGCAGTTATTGGGCACGATGGCCTCGACTATTCTTCTAGTCCCCTTAGCCAGGCTGCACATGCGGGTGCTGCAATGGCTACTGTCGGTTCAATGGTCTTTTCAGGAACTTCCCTTGAACCATTTGGTTCAGATTACCGAAATCTCAGCATATTAACTTTATAGGCGGAGAGTTAGACACAAGAAGAATGCGGGCATTCTTGCCGGTAGAAAGGATTCAGGTCCTGCAGTCTCGGGTTCAAACTTTGTTACCCAGATCACGAGTTCAGGCCAGACTGATTCTGCAGTTATTGGGCACAATGGCCTCGACTATTCTTCTAGTCCCCTTAGCCAGGCTGCACATGCGGGTGCCGCAATGGCTACTGTCGGTTCAATGGTCTTTTCAGGAACTTCCCTTGAACCATTTGGTTCAGATTACCGAAATTTGCCGTTGGGACCTACGTTGGTGGCTGCTTCGGTCCAACCTGGACCAGGGGCGACCCTTTGCCCTTCAGCCTCCCATCGCCACGGTGACCACAGACGCCTCCCACATAGGGTGGGGGGGTCATTATCTGGACAGGTCTGTCCAAGGCACGTGGCAGGCTCACGAAACGCACTTACATATCAATATCCTGGAAATTAGAGTGGTGCTACTGGTGTTGCAAGCACTTCATCATGCTCTTCCCTGGGGTACTATTGCGATCCTATCCGACAACATGTCGGTAGTCTGGTATATAAACAAGCAAGGCGGAACCAGGTCCTACCCTCTTTGCCGAGAGGCCATGAGAGTGTGGCATTGGGCGATTTCTACCCAGCGTTTCCTAGTGGCAACGCACATTCCGGGGAAATCCAATGTGATTGCAGACAGGCTGAGCAGGACTCTCCTGTTGCCCCACGAGTGGTCCCTCAACGACAGGGTGGCTGCAAACATCTTCGCCAAGTTGGGCCTTCCTTGTTGCGACTTGTTCGCAAGCCCTCACAATGTGAAATGCAGGGAGTTCTTCACTCTGACTCCCTCTCAGGGGCAGATTCCCAGGGACGCTCTAGCTCACAGTTGGCCCCCCGGTCTACTTTACACCTTCCCTCCGGTTCCCTTTCTCCCGAAGGTGATACAGAAGGTGATTTATCTAGGAAGCGACATGATTTTGATCGCTCCACACTGGCCTCGTCAGGTTTGCTTCCCCTTCCTCCTGAGGTATGCGGTGGAGGGCCCATGGTTTCTGGACCTGGTGCCCGACCTGTTGACTTATCAGTTGGGACATTCTCACCCATCCCTCAGGTCCTTGAGGTTGGCCGCTTGGTTACTCCACTTCCAACCTGAGTCAGAGATAACTCTTTTTCTCCAGATGTCATCCACATTTTGTCCTCTTCTCACAAACCTTCCACTATTAAACTGTATTCCAGTAAGTGGAAGAGGTTTGCTCTCTGGGCCCAGCAACGAGGTATAGATCCCCTTACAGCCCCAGTACCTCAGGTTTTAGAATTCCTGGCTTCTTTGTTTTATTTGGGCTCTTCAGTTTCCACAATTAAAGTCCAACTGGCGGCTATCTCTAATTTTCATGTCTCCTTTGAGCCTTCCTTAACGGCAAACAGGCTTTGCAAATCTTTCCTTAAAGGAGCGTGGCTCCTTCGGCCCCCAATAGCCCATCCTGTGCCCCCTTGGGACCTGAATATGGTTCTAGCTTCTTTAACTGCCCGCCCCTTTGAACCAGCAGCTACTTGTGATATAAAATTTCTATCTTGGAAAACCGCCTTTTTGGTGGCAATAACCTCTGCCAAGCGGATCTCAGAGCTTCAGGCTCTCTGTTCTAATCCTCCTTATTTGACCTTTCACAAAGACAGAGTGTCCCTCAAGTTAAATCCCTCTTTCTTGCCCAAGGTAGCATCCCCCTTATGCATTCAACAATCCTTGGAGCTCCCTGTGTTTTTTCCCAAATTCTCCAATAGCGCAGAATATATTTTCCATCAGTTGGATGTTCACAGACAACTGCGTTTTTATTTATGTAGGACCAATCAGACACGAAAGTCAAATCAGCTGTTTGTGTCCTTTGCGGAAAATAGGTTGGGTCAACCGGTGGCTAAAACCACCATAGCCAAATGGATTAAAGATTGCATCTCCTTCATTTATTCACGGTCCGGCAAAGAGCTACCTTTCCCAGTCAGGGCTCATTCTACCAGGGCAATGGCTACTTCTGTAGCATTCCACTCCAAATTATCGATAGATGATATCTGTGCGGCCGCTACCTGGACTTCTCCGCACACCTTCATTTCTCATTACAAGATAGATGTGGCTTCTCGGGGTAGAGCTTCCTTTGGTTCCACAGTTCTCAGGAGTGTTTTCCAATGAGCCACCCGGGATTTAGGTGCTAGGGACGCTGTCCCATCAGTTATGAATGTAGGCGAGATAAGATCCCATTACATCTTTTAGTTATGTACTTACCATAACTTCGGATGTATGGGATCCATTTCGCCTACATTCATACGTACCCGCCCTCCTTCCCCCTTCCCATTGGATTTAGAGGGAATGTTGTTACTTACTGAGTTTTTCTCTTGAAGGACTTTAGTTTGTTTCAGTTGCTGGTATGTCTCTGTGTCTGGATGTAGGTATGAAAGCGAACAAACAAGATCTGCGGAAGCAGGCGTGGTGCATTCTGGGATAAGGGGTAGCCCAGCCAATTAGAGACTTTGTTCTACTATATAGTGGCTGAGTCAGAGCCGATGGATCGGCTCCGAACCCATCAGTTATGAATGTAGGTGAGATGGATCCCATACATCCGAAGTTATGGTAAGTACATAACTAAACGTTTCTTCTGTTGCACAGGTCCCTACTCCTTGTTTGCAGTGTGTATGTGTGAATCTGTTGATACTCAAGGTAGACACCTTAACCATTATGCTAAATCCCAAAACCCTAAGGTAACTTCATCTAGGGCTGTAGCCACAAATACTGTTTTGAGGAGGTTTGAATGGCTGCATTCTCTGAGCCTCTCAGATGATGATAAAAATGGAATCTCTAGGAATTTTCTGCCATCCTTTTCCATATTGACCAAGGGATTTTCTCTCTTCATCCGGTTTTGGCACAAAAATGGAATACATAGTCTCAACAAAATTCAGCTAAACAGATTTTTAAGAAGATGTGATAAGGGGGCTCCAAAAAGAAGTCCTGAACCACCCAAAACTGATGACAGTCCAACAAGTCTAAATGACTGTTCAAGAGATCCTGTGACCCCCTCCCACCCTGGCCCTTTTTTCTTCCAGGAAGTCTGAATCTCCATTTTTCTCTTTGGGAACAGATTGTTTTAGACAAATGTGTTCTGAAAATCCATCATTAAGGTTAGAGATGGCAGTGGGAGAAATTTCCTCCTTTTCAGGTGGTCGTTCTGCATCCTGGAGATCAGAATGATTCCACTTGTTCTTCATTGCATGCTGTCCCAAGTAGTGAGAGAGCCATTTCCTCCTCTGCAGGTGGGAAAGGGTTTTTTTTCAATGATGTTCTATGTTCCAAAGTTGGAAAGAAAATAATTTTAAGACCAGACCTGTATCTTTTGTTCATAATTCTGTTTTTGATAGTGCCGAAATTCACAATGTCAGTCACTTCACAACTAGTTACCTCTTTTTCTTTCAAGTTTTCTGGTAACACTAAACTTAAAAGATGCTTATTATCACATCCCGATTCATCCAGATTTCAGATGTTTCTTAAGGTTTTGAGTATCTGCATCACATGATCAGTTCTCTCCCTTTACACTTTGGACTACCCACTGCACCAAAAGCGTTCTCAAAGTGTCTAGATACAGTTTAAAGCCCATTGCAAGTTACAGGGTATCCAGATTTTTCCATGTTTAGATGGCTTGCTTATCTTTGAAGAGTCTTTTTCAGTGTCAGGAATCTCTATTTTGGGTGAGAGAGGTCTTGTATTGGGTAGGATTCCAGTAGAACATTTAAAAGACCTTTTGTACTCATTCACACAGGATTGTATTCCTTGGATGTCAACTAGGCACCTCAGTTCAAAGAGCTTTTTTTTCCACAGGAAAAAAATATATCTTTTATTTAGATTACATTTTCCATTCAGACTTCGGTCACTGTGAGGGAATGCTACAGGATTTTGTGTTTCATGGCATCTGTAATTTTCATGGTACCCCTAGCAAGACCCCCACATGAGAAGGATAGAATAGCATCTGAAATCGTTGTGGTCCCAGCTTCAACACTGTTCATCTTTTCAAATCCCAGGGCTGGGGTTTGTCAGATGAGATATCTTTTAACAGAGACAGCAGATATCCTTAAATCCAGGTCTCCTCTGCTCCCTCTCCCTGCTCCAAAGTAGTCATCAACCACAGACTCTAGACTTCGCTTGGGGATCAGTTTCAGGAGGTACAAAAGTCCAAGGAGTTTGGGACACCAAGGACAGATGCAAACACATAAATATGTAGGAGATGATTGCTCTGATCAAGGCACTCAGCTCTCTGAACCATCTTTGGTCACTGGGTCCTCTTCAGGTGATTACAGACAATACCACAGTCCTGTGGAATATCAACAAGCAGAATATCAACAAGCAAGGAAGAACGAGGTCACAACCCCTTTACAGCCTAGCCATGCTAACTTGAGATATAGCTTAACAGCACAATCTCACTCTACAATCTTCCTCATTCTTTCAGAGCAAAATTGTGTGGTAGACCAACTGAGCATTACCAGACCAAACCCTCAAGAATTTAAACTAGATCAGGGGATCTTCCAAGATTTTATCCATCTGTGGGGAATTCGTGAAGTAGAGCTGTTTACCTCATGTCTGAACAGTCAACTGGCAAGCTTCTGTTACAGGCCTCCATGCAAGAAGGTCTGGAAGATAGATGTCTTTTTTTTTTTTCTTGGACAGGAATTTTCCTGTACCTTTCCACCCTTTCCTCTAATATCCAGGGTACTTCTGAAGATTTAGAAGGAATTCCCCCAAGATCATTTTGGTGACTTCCCTTTTTCCCAGGCAACCATGGTTCGTTCTTCCTTCTTTTGGAAATAACCTTTGGCAATCGCAAGCTTCCTCACAGACTGGAGCTACTTGCACAAGATCATGGATGTTTGTTACACCCCGACATCAGTCATTTTCAGTTGACTGCCAAGATGATAGGGTCTTCATTCCTTTTAGGAACCTGTTTACTGAGGATGTGCAGCAGGTACTAATGGAGACAAGAAAGCCTGATACTAGAAAATCATATATTAGCAAATGAAAAAGGTTTTCTAGTTGGTGCCAACAACATAACAAGCACCCATTCAAGCCTAATTGTTCTCTGGTCTTACAACATTTGTGTTAGTTGCTATCCTACTTATTCCTCTGTCAAGGTTAATTTATCAACCATTTCAGTATGTCTGCTCATGGATCCTCCTCTTTCAATGTACTCTCATGTGAAAATGTTCTTGAAAGAGGTTTTGCATAGGAGGCCTTCAAGAAAACTAGTGGCCACTACTTGAGATCTTAATTTTGTTTTAGAGAAGCTAACACTTGCTCCATTTGAACCATCTAATCTAACTGACTTTTGAGGTTCTTAACATGGACAACAGTTTTAGTGATTGCTCTAAACTTCAACAAGAAGAGTATCTAAGCTGCACGCTCTTATGCTGAGTCACCCTTTTCATTTTCCATAGGGGCAGGTTGTCTTTCAGGACTAATCCTTCTTTTATGTCTAAAGTGGTATCCAAGTTTACTTTAAGCTAAAACTGTCCATCTTCCCATTTCTGAAGAAGTTCTTGAAAAATTAAAAGAACAAAAGCATTAAATTAAAACCTGTGTCCAAGACTCCTTTCATGCTTGCTTTAGTAGAATAATTTTTTGGTTCATCTTCCCATTTCTTGTTTAAACCTAAAAATAAGGTAGAAAGAATACTCCATACCTTGAATATTCACAGACATCTCCTGTACTATCTTGACAGAATTAAATCTTTCAGATCTTCAGATCTGTTGTTCATTTCTTGTGAAGGTAAAAAGGGGCAACCTGTGTCAATACAGACTATTTCCGGATTTTTGTGTAAGGCTATTTTCTTTTTTTATGCTATGACAAAGGTATTCCAGTCAGGATCAGAGCCCACTCTACCAGGACCTTGGCTTCATCTATGGCTTTTTGGAAAGGATTAGATTCTGGAAGTATTCTTGAAGCTGTTAATCAGTCCTTTGTACATACTTTTACTGTAAGCATGATTCTTTCTCTAAGTATAGAAAAGCTTTGCTATGACCCTTCTCCAGGGTTTTCTGGACTCCTCTTCTTCCACCACCCAACTGAAGTTAGCTAAGGTAATTTACCGATATAGCTAAGGCTACTGTAGCAGTGAAGAACATAGTACAGTTATGCAAGTTGAACTTAGCATAATAGTAGATGTTCGAATGATCCCTTCTGCAGTAGCCACTCCTTTCCTAACCTCCCCTTGTATTTTGATTTTTTTTATGCTACAGTGTGGACATTTATTTTTTTGTTTTTAGCATTATCCTTTCATGTCTGAGCATCCCTGCTTCTGCTGGCAGGAAATCTGTGAAGGGCATTGCACCGAAATTTGTCTTTTAATCAGTTCAGCTTGCCCTGCCTAACAGTTTGGGTGCGTGGAAGGTACCCTGAAGCTTTTGAAGCTGGCCAGCTGTTACATCCTTGGCAAGATATAACCTATATGTAGCTAAGACTATGCAGCAATGATCATTTGAACATCTGTTATGGTACGTTTCAGCTTACACAGCTGTACTTTCTTCCACTTTCTGCTATCAAAACTTATGTACTACACATGCATATAGCAAATACAGCTGCACAGTTGCATGGTGCATTAGTGCAGTGCAGGAAGAAGCAGAAGAGAGCGTTTCAGTAAAGTGTTGTCTCTGTCTCTTTTTATTTATTTTGGAAGAATAAAATTCTATCATCTGCCATTATTGAGTAATAAAAATCCTGATCTAGTAATTTTATGAGGATTATGAAAGAAATGAGAGAGGAATGAGTGATGTTTTGTAAATCTTTGAACAGTTAACAGGCTTGATTATCATCACTCTGTTAAGTTTTGCAGAATTTCATTTTTTCCTCTTATAGGTGAATAGATTCATAGGTGAGTACTAGGCTAGCTGCCTTTGCAGGCCATTTTAAGCCCAGACAGTTTCCCTTTTTCTGCTCAAAATAACCTATCCTGTTTGGTTATAGATTGGCCTTACCCATCCCATGGTTGATAATTATATATTACCTATAAACTAATAACTAAGTGACACACTGAAGTGAAACAATGTAACTGGTAAACAAACAAAAAAAAAACACTCCAGTTGCTAGTCCCAGTTTGGCTGGGAAAAGAATGGTCAATTATTGGCTGGGAAAAGAATTGTTGATTATTCTTTGGAAACCTTTATTGGCACTGGGACTATCAATTATATATTACCCCTAATAAGAATAACTGGGATCATGCCATAGATAATTTGAGGGGACCAAGTATTTAGAAGTTGCCTCTGCCCATTAGTAGTACAGGAGGCAGTCCTGGGATACTTTTTCTGTTTCCCATCCATAGATCTAAGTTGCACTTGAAATTGAACAGGAATGAACTTTGTTTTATGTGGAATTTGACTATTCCAAAGGGAACTTTTCCCTGTATGAATCCCATTTATTGTCAACACATTGATTCTTTGACTTGCTTAAAATATCCTGTAACTTCATTTATAATTTTTTTACCATGTGGACTGTAATATTATGAATTTAGTTTATATAGCCAAGTGTACTTTCTGCATGTCATTTTATGTAGGAAAAACAAATAGACTGTAGGACAGAATAGGTCAACACCTATATGATAATAAAAAATGGAATACTCCAAATGCTTTTGCTAAACATATTTTAATGAACGATGCATCTCGTATTTTTAAGCTTTCTGTTTTGGAACTTGCCTCTAATGGTAATAGGAGAGAAAATATTGTAAATAAAACAGAAGTGACTGAATATGAATGGATTAGCCGACTCAGTGCTATAAATACACCTGGAGTTAATGAATCCTGTCCTCTTAAACCGATTTTAAAGCAAAAGAAATTACAACACTGATCATATGATTTCTAGATGAAATAATTGATTGCTATATATAAGGAGCATAGTTTGGAGCTTTTAAATCACTTGAAAAATTGTACATGAAAGCTTGTATTTATTATTCTTAAATTTTATTATCGTGAAATGTTCTGTTGTTTTATGTGGATGGGCGAATCTGTTCCATAACAGCATTATCATCTGCGAAATATATACCATTTCAACAATCCATTCTATTAATGTTGCAGAAAAGGTTTAGATTCCTTGACCAAGTATTTCTGATGACATTTGACTTGCTCATGTGCAGTAAATCCATCATTAATGGGCCGATGGATGGCTTGTATGCCAGACACAGATCACCTCTTTGCAGGCTGTAGGATACTCAGTATAGTGACAGGGCTTTGAGTCAGTCCTGGTATGACATGTTGTTTAGGTCTTGTATCCTTTTATTAAGGTATCTGTGTGGGTGTTCCAGTAATTGCATGTGTCTGGGCAGATACATGCCAAAGGGAGGTATTATATTCAGTGACTGGCCTAATGAAGGCTGAATAGAGTGGGACAATGACATCCCTAGATCTGGACACAATCCATTTATTTATAAGCTGTGGAATATAGAAGAGCTTTCTTCCAACAATAGACACATATTTGTCAAAAGTGTAGTCACTGTCCACATAAGTTCCCAAATTCCGAACAACTGGGTCAGTTCTTAGGAGAGTATTGTGAATGTGGTAGTTCCCTGGGGTAGATGACTTCCCAAAAGGTACAGTAATGCTTTTTTGGCATTTAGTTTCAGGCCGTGATTTTGACACCAGTTATTTATTTGAGATGAGCCTTCCTGCAAGATGGTTTCATCATTTGGGGATTCAGTGACTACTCTGAGCTTACAGTCTCTGTAAAGGTAGTCAGTTAGAGCTCTTTGGTATTGTCTTTTAATTCAGAGAAGTAGATGCCAAACAGGGGTGATCCCAGCACAGAGCCCTGGGAGACTCCACTGGGACTGGTATTTTTGTAGTGGTAACTTCACCTATTTTAATGATCTGCATCCTGTCTGTGAGCCAGTTGGCAATACAGCATGTGACATGGGGTTTATTCCCAGTTTCTTTAGATTTTCTACGATGCCTGAGTGGGGAATTGTGTCAAAAGCTTTGGCCAAGTCACGGTATGCAGTGTGTATCATTTTGCCTTCATCTGTTGCTCTGGTGACCTTTTCAAAAAATCAAACGGGTAGAGACAGCATGACTTGCTCTTGTCAAAGCCTATATTTATTTTGCTTTGTCCCTCATAAAATATGTTAGGATGGAGTTAAACTTCACATCAGAATAAAAATCCAGCCGCTCAACAATGCTTTAGAGGCCAGACTTCTCTGTATATATCTTTACATTACAATGGGCACACCGATTGAACTGTCTAGTCAGCATGCACATTTTTGAATAGAAATGACCCTGTATTATATAATGTGAATGTAAGCTATAGCATCCCAACTTTCCTTCTGGACAGAATATAACTGATATGACTCAGTTTTTTTTTCCTTGTGTATGTTTCAGTAAAAACACCTGAGAAGAAGAACTGATGTAAAGGCGCTGAGTTAATACCTCTTTTTAAGTCTTTGTGCTAACCAACTGCAGACATAGCACAGGAAAAAAATTATAGTAGTACCCTGCTGACTGTATAGAAAAATATATCACTGTCCTGGGAATAGAGCTATGTTTTGATTCCATCTGTTATGAAAGTATTTCATTAGTGGCAAAACTAGATGGCCAAGGACAAAGGGATACTCTTTGCTTCCTCGACTGTATAGCAGAAACTCACTACAGACTCCTTGGATTGTGTAAAAGTTCAAGGTCAGTGATCTGTTTCCCATAGGAAACAACATGTTTTATGAAGAAGTTTGATGCATTCTTCATCCAGTAAAGTGATTGCCATCAGTGACTTCACCAGTTTAAGATAAGAGCCGTTCTACATATCTCCTCTAATTGAAAAAAAAAATGTTCTGAAGGAAAGGTAGAATAAGTAAATGTCTTTGTTTTAAGTCCTTATTGCCCAGACAACTCTGATTCATTATTTTAACACATATTCTGGTGATGCCTTCCAACATGCATCTCCACTACAGAGTATCACCCTTGCATACCGCTCAACTGTCCAAATTTTCATAGAATGTCCAGATTTTTGCCTCATATTTTTGGTATGTTCCTCATAAAGTCTGTGTGTTTCTGACAAATTAGTGAAGATTGAATTCACGAAATAATGACAAGCATTTGAATTTCAGATTTCATATGCTTCAGAAAGTACATGCCAACACAAAACCTTGATTCTAGGAACATTTTACATTTATAGGAGCAATATTTAAAATGTGCCCCCACTTTTGGGCCTTTGTTCCCTATTTTTTTTAATTTGTCCAGATTTCCTGTGCTAAGAAATTGAGAGGCATGCTGTAGCAGGAGTGCAAGGACCTTATCCAGATTTCGAATCCTTAATTTCTAACAGTCTGAAGGATCAATTCAGAGTGAATCCAAGCAGCCATCACTTTCTTCTGAAGTCTTGTCTAATTTAGAAGAGGCAAACAGGCCTGCTACTAAATGAATGTATCCAGGTGGACAAGATATGCTTAATGGTGTTAGATAAGAATCAGAGCTGTCATATTTAATGCTAACAGAATGTTTAAGTAGGCAAAAGGTGCTGTTATTAAATGTGTTTAATGGGTGGTTACAGGACGTTGTAGTGAAGGAGGAGGTATGGGAGGGTTTTATTACGTTTATATATGGAAAAAGAAACGAGTTAAGAATGAGATGAAAAACTGGTGAAAACTTTAATATGGATTATAAGATTTATATGAAAGTATTATAGGTTGAGTTTAATGAAATTTTGGTGGAGTGTATCTTTGTTAAGGTCACAGGATATAAATATTTTTAAATATTAGTGAGAGAAATGCTGGATGATATTTTTATTTAGAGGAAAAGATATAAGGTTTTTAGTAGGGGATGTTAGAAAATCACTCATTTGTGTAAATCTTTAATTTTATGGGATATTATGAAAGAATAAGGTATGAAAGTGAGTACTTTGAAAGTTTTGCACTCTGTTTATAATGTTGCTGCTAGGATTTTGGTAAATCGATGGTTAAGCTTTGTAGTGTATATGACAAGGGGTATAAGGATTGGGATTTTGTTTTCCTTGGTTATGAATGTGGTAGGAATAAAATGGGTGAAATGTGTTAAAAGGTAGATGTTGTGTAAATGATCCTGTTTGTGTTCCTAATTTTGTTTCATGCAGATGGTGTAATCATGATAGCTAAGGATGAAAGATGGATGAGAAGAATGGTTAGATATGTTAAGTATTTGAGAGAAGTAAGGTTAGAGTTGAATAAATATAAAAAATGTGGGATAGGTAACGAAGAGAGAGAGAGAGAGAAGGTGTCAATTTTGTTATGAATGGAGTATGCTTTTTAGGCATACAATTTGGAAACAAGTCAATTATAAACAATGGGATTGTATAACAGATGATTAAAGAAATTAAAGCTTTCTTTCTTTCCTATCTCTGCTTGGAGCACCTACTGATTTACACTGCTGATGTACAAGTGCCATATACCTGAATGTGCTAGGTTCTTGCTGAAGACATACCCACTCAATCTTGACTTCCCCCTCACTGATAGCTTGCCAGAAGTTTTATTGAAAATAAGTAACATCAAATCCTCAAACACCACTCCAGAAGGGAATCACATCTCACCTCCTGCTGGATGCTCCAAACTATTACCTGCGCTACTTCTATTTCAAAGTTTAAGTAGCCCACTCAATCTCGACTTCCCCCTCACTGATAGCCTGCCAAATTTGTTATGGAAAATAAGTAACATCAGATCCTCAAATGCCACTCCAAAAGGTAATCACATCTCACCTCCCTCAAGATGCACCAAACTATTACCTGCACTACTTCTGTTTCAGAGTTTATGTATGTACAAACTATATTGCATGTATGTCTCAAGTTTTATCACCTTTCTAACTGGAAACCTGTTTTCTCTTCTAACACAGTTGTCACTCGTACATAACCACAGCCCTCCTCCAGTCCTTCCTAATTTAAGCTGTCAAGTCCCTTCTCTTTATGCCTATCTTCCCTTCTTTATCTCTTTCCACTGCACTAAGTGCTTACTCTTTGTGTCCTATAGCCCTGCTACCTACTCAACTTCTGTCTGTCTGTCCTGTTGGGTCTGCTGCACTCTCGTCTGCCCTCCACACCCTCCCATCAATGTCCATACCTCCTCTAGTCTCTTATCTAATTCCGCTCTGTCACTCTCTCTGTCTTTCTTTGTTATCCTACTTTTCTACCCCACCTTATGTTTTCTCTCCAGCAGTCTACCTGCATTTTTGATTGGTTTTCTGAGCCAGTCTCCACCTTGCCTAGGCCAGCCTTTTATCCTACCCCCATTCCCACCCACCCTTAAATCAGTTGCATTAATACTTAGCAAGACCCCTCCCATCCAAATACAGCAACCAATCAACACCTCCATCCCAATCATCTTCTCTTTCCTCATAACTAATACCCTTACTGTTTCCTCAGCCCTTGCCTAGGTACATCTAATTAAATACAAACACTCATCATTAAATATTCCTTACCTACTACTACTGCTTTCTTACTGCCTCTCCCACAGTTCTATACCCAGTCCACTATGTCTCATACCAGTTCTCCTCTCCTTGGCTCTGCATCTCTGTATTCTATCTCACTTAACATCACTACATATTTCCTTCACACTGCTCAGGTCTTGTATAACTTGCACCCAATCCTCACCTCTCTCTGGTTACTGTGACATATCCCTCAGCCTATTCACACCAAACACACTATTATATGCCAAATATAAATTACTTCCTCTAAGAAAAGTTACCCTAAACAATATACCTCTCAAAAACTGCCTGAAATGAATTCAGCCATCCCTGAGCTATCCTTGTATGCAAACCAAGCTAAACCAGTATGGAGACATCCACCCAAACCCAAGACCTGAACCTTCTACTTTCAGCCCTTACAACTCATACAAGACACTTAGTTACAACCTGCAAAGTGCAGGAAACAAAATACCAGAATTCCATGCCTATATAACACTAAGTAAGTCAGATGTAATAGCACCAACTGAAACTTGGTTGAAACCATATATAAAAGACACTGAATTCCTTCTCCCAGGCTATAATTGTCTAAGGGCTGACAGACAACACAAAAGAGGAGGAGATATTGCCATACTTTACCCAAGTTCCTACTCAATTGTTCCCTGTTCCAACCTAATTCCAAAATTTTCCACAGCAGAGATACTGATATCATTCTTAAGATTGAATAATTCTAACTCTGTCTGCATCACAGCTATATATATTCCCCCAGGCGATAACATGTTCTTGCTAGAAGACCTTCTTGCCTGGATATCAAACAATATAAAAAAATGAAAAAAATTATCCTTGGAGACATAAACTTAAACTGGTCAGATATCTCAAATCAGTCCTCTGTACTTAATATCAATCTCTTTAACTTCACTCAACTAATTACAGACATAACCAGACCCAACAAAAACAAAGATGAAGGCTCAATACTTGACTGGATCAACAGCAGGCACTCTTTTCTATGGCATTGGTGATCACCTACCAGCCTATATACTATGCAAAAACACTCCAACACCATGTCAGCCTCAGTATAAAGATACAAGAAATCTAGTTAATTTCAACCCCACAACCCAAAATAAAACCTTGGCAAAAATCAACTGGAATGTGCTAAAAGTCCTCCCCCTTGATGAAGCTGTTGAGGTCTTTAACTCCACTTTTATGGACATTCCAAATAATCTTGCCCCTGTAAGACAAAAGAGAGTAAAAACTAATCATGCTGTATGCCTTGCTAGATCTACCAAACAGACTGACAGAGACAAAGTTTGGAAAAATGGCATATAACCAAAAATCCCTCTGATCTCTTAAAGTTCAGGCACCTACGCAATCAAGCAAAACAACTAGTCAACAGTGACAGAAAAGCACACTACCTTGGCCTGCAAAAGAATTATAAACAAAGCGCAAAGAAATTTTGGAACTTTATCTCATCTCTGCTAAACCCTGGCTCCAAAAACAATCCCTGTCCACATCCAGATAAAACACCTAGTGAAATAGCCTCCCTCTTCAATATTCATTTCATCAATGCAATATCAAACCTAGCAGCAGCCTTTCCACAAATCAGTAGTGACAGTAACTCCCAACCACCAAAGCCCACCTCACAAAATACTATTCCCCCCACCCACCTTTTCTTTCTCTCCTATAACCACCGCTGTTAAAAAAAACTGCTTATCAAACTGAAACCATGCTCTAACACTCCCGACAACCCCCAAAATACCTTCTGATGTCTGCTAAAGTCATTGCCTATCCAGTCAGCATGCTTAACAGATCTATCCAGGAGGCCTACATACCCACCATGTGGATCACTCTCCACAAAGGTGTCAACAACACATATTTCAAACTTTAGACCTGTTGCTATTCTCTCCTCGCTTTCTAAAATCTTAGAGAAATAAATCCATAAACAACAACTCCACTATCTACTTCAAAACCAGCTTCTTTTCCCCACTCAGCATGGTTTCAGGCCAGGCCGCAGCACAACTACCGCACTTGTATCATTTTTGGGTACAGTCAGGCAAGCTGGAGATACTGGCAAAATCATATCTTCTCTATTTCTTGACCTCTCTAAAGCCTTCTGTACTAACTCCCACCCTCTGCTACTCACCAACCTCTCAAACATCAGTATCTCCTGTTTGACCTTAGATTGGTTTACCAGCTACCTAAATAACAGACGGCAATCAACTAAATGGCAAAACTATTTCTCTCCTTTCCTTGAAACATCCACAGGTGTCTCCCAAGGCTCTGTATTAGGCCCCCTACTCTTTAGTATTTTCTTCAACGACTACCACTCCTATCGTATTAATGATACAGTAGTTCAATATGCAGATGACTCTACCATAATCTACTCTGCTAACTCTATTACTGAGCTCCTGCATACATCCCAGAATGCTTTCAACTCCACCAAAATGTGGATGATAGATAACCTTTCTCTAAATCCCCTAAAAACAAACTGCTGTTATTCACCCTCAAGAAAATTACCTCCATAAATAAGACTGAATTCATCATATACTCTTAAAAATAAAACCACCAGAGAAGTAGTGCCTCTTACAAAACTACTGGGAGTAATCTTAGATGAAGACCTTACTTTTGATCTCTATTTCCAAACTTCTATCAGAAAGACACTACTAGGATCCCTCTGTAGACATAAACATTTTCTTAACTGCTTTTCCAAACTCTTACCCATACCTTCCTCCTCCCCTCACTCCTGGATGGTGCCCCACTCCTCATCAATATCCAGTTATCCCTAAAAAATAAGCTAGAGGCTTGTTACAATAAAGTCGCCAAATTCGCAACCACTGCCAAATATTCATCCCATCACTGCTTTTCCTTACACTCAGTCAATTGGCTTGAACTCCCACATCACCTAATATACCTGCAGCTAACCATAGCGCATAAAATTGTATACAATTTTTCAGATTGCCCAGCCCTATCTCCAGTCCTAACTCACTACCACCCAAATAGATCACTCAGATCTGAAAATCAGCTTCTCCTGCTAGTTGACAGACCAAAACTCCCAGCAGGTCAAATGCACTACTCATTCTCTATTGCCAAACTGGAATGCACTCCCACTAGCTATTAGGACTGTCAGTAACATCTCCTCCTTCAGAACAGCTCTAAACAGCGTCTGTCCACCCTCTGGCACTGTAGATGCTCTAACTTCCATGTTCGTAAGACTTGACTCCTCTTCCCTGCATCAAATCACCTTTTGCCTCAACTTCATACCTCCGAAACTTGACTCTATTACTTCTTTACACTCTTCACTCCTAGTACTAATCTCTCCCTACTTCTAACACATTTAGATAGTTATCCTAATTCTACCTATATTAAGCACTTCCACACTCACAATAGAGTCTACTCTGGAGTGTACACTAACATCAGAGTGTACTAGAATATTTTCCTTGGATTTGCTTCTATGTCTTATGTTTTTACATTATTTCTCTGTACCATCTACATTTTCATATTGTACTTTATTGTATTTATGATGCCTGTTATGACTATGCTTCTTGTTAATGCAAACTTTTCCAATATTATGTAATTGTTATATTAACTGCCTTTGTGGAACTTTTCTCCAGGGCCACCACTGAAAATGAGTTCTTCTCCCTGTACTATTAATGGACAGAGACAGTTTGTAAATGCTTTATCCCAAGCATGGGTCCCTTTGTATTATAGGTTCATAGGTTCATAGATTAGTACTAGGCTAACTGCCCTTGCGAGCCATTTTAAGCCTAGCCAATTATCCCTTGTGAGACTCAAACCCTGTACCTTGTGTTTGTAAGGCAAACAGCTTAACCATTAGGCCACTCTTATCTATGGTATAAGCCCAGTAATTCTCATTAGGGCTAATATATAATTGCCTGTGGGTTGAGTAAGTGACAAAAGGGAAACTGGCTAGCTTTAATATGGCCTGCAAGGGCCGCTAGCCTAGTACTTGCCAATGAACCTATAATTGTTCCTTTCCTCACCATCTAACAGTTTGATTACTGTATTTAATGCTAGCATGCAGGTAGCAGCTGCAGCACTTCTGGAACAAATGAAGACACAGACCAAGCAGAAGAAAGCAGCAACATCTACAACACAAAGGCCAGAGAGTGGCAGCAAGACACACACAATTTTTAGCAAAGCTTTTCCTTATTGAGAATATAAGTTCATAGATATTTTGCATTAGCTTTCCAGAAATCAAAATGCTTCAATAGCCAGTGTTCAAAAGGCATTCTGTACTTCACTCATTTAAATACTAAAGCTTTAACTTGAATATTGAAGAAGTCAAAACAGTTTGATTACCTAAGAAATAACTGCTATATAAATACATATAGTTGTTTTTACTTGAACTTGGATCTATTTTTGAAAGGTTTATGTGAAAACATTTCTGTCAGACCTAGTTCATTGTATCTTTCGGCTTTTCCCGGTTAGGGGTCGCCACAGCAGAACTCCGGTACGCTAATGATTGGCAGTAGATTTTTGTGTACCGACTTGCCAGGCCTGATGCACAACATTCAACAAAGGTACGCCCATTCATGCATGTCTCCACACAGAAGACGCTTTAGCTGAAAATCGAACAGGACAACGCCTTACTGTGAGGCGACGACGCTACTGCAGCACCACCAGACCTAGTTCATTACTAGTATACAAATGTATTTGCAGAATCAGCAATGGGATTCACAGTGTTTCCATGCTTTGCTAATGTGTTACATGGACTACCTCCGTTAGTGCTTAAATATACAGCATTTCAATGGATGCTAACTTTTTCCTATTTAATAGCAACAGCGTTCTGAACATATGGGCAAAATATATTACCCCGTCACATTATAGTCAAACTGCTGAAATAAAATGTGAATTGTCTGTCTGGATGTATAAAAGCATTTGTTACATCTGTATAATCACAATACTTGTCCCCACTAGATTTAAAAGTGCCTTTTTGAAATACATTCTGGCTGTTCTTCTCATAGCTATGTATTACTTCATTGAGTTTGCATCCATCTTTTGTAAACAACAAATTTATCACCAACAGCAATACTGACCTCATTATTCTGTAATAGAATATCCCCGTTTCATAAAGTAACTTCATGTACTTTGGGTAAGACATTGTATGTAGATACAAAAATAGTAACTTATTTTTGTTGCCTTCAGTGTGGTATAGAGGTATATATGGTGTAGGTGATCTAAGTTCAGTTAGTGGCTCTGGTAACTCTAGGAGATGACTGTGCAGGATGCGAGTTAACAGATGCTCCCAGCTTGCCCATCCTGGGGGAAAGGAGGGAGGTAGCTGTAGCTAGCTGCATGAGTTACCTACCAGATGAACTAGGATTTACACTTAGTGGAGTCTGGGCATATGAAGCTTAAGCTAAGTGAATTTATACTGTAAACTGAGAGGAACTGTGCATGCAGAGGCACATTTCCTCTCAGAAGACAATAGTAGCAGAGCTGATGTGGGGGAGCACCCAGAAGAAGAGGATAGGCCACTCTGCAAGACCAAGAAGCTCACCCTGTGTCTATCACCTGACTCTCATCTGGGACTGGATGGCAGCCTGGGATTGCTGACCGAAGTGAATGTGGCTGTAGGGCTCTCACCTAGCCAGGGAATGCCAGGTTTCTGTCTCTCTGGAATCAAGCGTTCTATTAGGTAGAAGTAGAGGAGTCGGCAGGTGGCATCTTGCGAGGGAATTAAAGCATCAACTTTTTTTGTGGTATTGTAAACTTCTTTCCTTTTATAACTAAAAGTCTTAACATTACTATAAACATTCACAGTGGGTGTCTCTCTGTATTACGCTTACTACCAGTAGGAATTAAATTCCCTTGTATCACACCAAAAACATTACATTTCATTGGTACTTATGGTAAGAACAGCAAAACTGTTCCAACACTTGCATCACATATGAGAATACCTCTTTCAAGAAATCTTGACTTTTCTTTATTTAATTCAGCCAACATTTTTTCCTTATCAAATGTATTTCTGATTATCTTAGTATATTGACTATGGAGAATGTTATTTTTAACACTAAATAGATGAAAGCTTCTACAGTGCAGTAGTCTGTTAGTTGAAACAGGTTTCCAATGTATTGAACTACCCAGTCTGTATTTGAACATATCTTTTGATAATACCACATCTAGAAAGATTATACCATCAGAGGTCATTATAATCTTTATTCTTAAAAGATTATAAACATGATTGAACCACACAAAGTTCATCTACTTTACTGTCTGTCTTTATTATCTTCACTTTCTTCACAGGGTATATTTCTCCATATGAGTTCTATGTTTCTGCCCAAATTAGCTACAGTTTAGATCTAACCAGAATGAAAACATTACCTGCTTCCTTTTTTCCTCTGTGGTTACCCTCTTTTCTGCTAACCGTGAGCCCCCACACCATTAGAGATGTCAAATGACTTTTTATTTAATTGGCTTCTCAACCAAAGTCCCTCACCAAACAGAAGAAGTTTGCCTGGATTTCTTATTGGTCATATTTGTGTTAGCAGAGAATTAAGAACATTCCTTTCAGATCTTATAGTTAATAATTCTGCCAGATAAGCGAGAACATCTACTTCTTTTGGGCAGTGGGGGATGTTGATGGAGGACATTTCTACCAATATAACCTGTTTTACCTTTTATACCTTTACAAAAATCCGTAGCCTGGTATACAGTTCAGCTGAAGACATGGCTTTGCTAATGCAGTTCTGAATGGTCTTTTGGCTGCCCAGGTATCTCTCTAGGAAGATAAGCTGTGCTGGGTGAAACTGCCAAAAGAACATAGGTTGCAGAGTTTGTCCTGCGTGTAACCCCATAATGTCCTTCTGTTCAATGTTGCAGTATTCTTTACATATGGGTTGTATTACGCCCATCGACCCAATGTCTGGCCTGTATGCAAAAGTGTATTGCCACTGCCAGTACTTGGGACGTAGCATGTAGGTACTGACAACATCAGCCATAAAAGGGATGTCTGCACGTACCATCCTCAACTTTTTTGCTGCCATTCGGAAAGGTTGACTCTTACATATGGTCTGCAGTTGGAATTTGTTGGTTTCGCATCCAGCTTCAAATAAGTACCCCGTTGGGGATTTCTTTTATTGCTGTTTTTCATGTCATCCAGGAAGGGCAAGTGTAGGTGTGGAAGGCAGATTCCACATAAAGGTAGTCACAAGCTCTGTCTGTTTTGTTTAGGGTCTACACACGACCACCATTCTTGTTCTGTTTACCAGGCTTACATACCAAAGATATTGCGTAGCCGTCTGCTGGCCTTGAATCTTTACGTTGAGAATCAAAGACTCAAGCATCTGGCTAGGGACGCGATGGAGAGTTCCAGGAGTCCTTCAGCTGAGCCGTGTTTGAAGAGGAAAGTAAGTAAGTTAAGATCGGAATCCTCTTCGGCTGCGCCTGCATCTTCCAACTTTCCCCTTGAGGTCAGTAAAGACCTGGTGGTATGTTTGGAGGTAAGGTCCGCTTCAGTGTGTACCTCTGGGGAAGCCATCAAGGGTGTGGATTCTAGCACATCCGAGGCTATGCAAACATCCAGTTCGGCCAGGTTGGGGGAACCACGGCTTGTTATTCTGGACAACTCCGGTGACGCTCCTGCCTCTCCGTCTAGGGAACAATTGGATGTAGGGCCTATGTCTGGACACTGTCTTGTATAGGAGACGCATGTTAAAAAGAAGCAAAGAAACTAAAGATCTCAGTTGGTGTGGGATGCATCTCACAGGGTCTCATTAAGACCTTGATGGCCTTGAGGCCTTCAGCTTCTTCGTCTTCCCTTCCCATTCCTACTTTTACTTCTTCTCCAGTACTGGCTTCTGGGTCTCAGGTGTTTTCCTGTGTACAGGCTACTGAGTCTCAGGTCCCTGGTTCTGACTCTGAAGATTCCTCTTCTGATGAAGACTCCCTTGTCATACTCCACCTGTGGAATATGCTTCTCCAGAGGAGGAGTCAAATGGGGAAGATTCCACTATAGAAGAGCTTTCTTTCAGGGAAACTATTAATAAGATGAGAGAAGTTTTTTAAATTGGATTCCTGTCAGATCTCTGAAGAACAAAAACATTACTATGACCTACTTCAAGTAGGAGTCCCTGCACCCTCACCAGTTCCACCAGTTCTTCCTGCTTTCTTTGGATGGCTTTGTATCATCTTCTAAAACCTCTGATTCCCAAGCTCCGGCCCGCAAGAGACCGGACATATTTTATAAGGTCCCTGATGACTGTAAGTTTTTTAATATAAATGTCCCTTTGCTGACCCAGCTGTGATCTCCATTGTCTCTGACAAATCAACTCACTTGTCACCTTCTGCTAAGCTGCTTCCCTCTGATAAGGAAAGCAAGATTTTTGAAAGGCTGAGTAAGGAAGTCTGTACTTCCTCCACCTTGGCTATTAGAGCCAGTATTTACCAGACACACATGTCTAGGTATGGCTTTGCTTTCTCAGGTTTCACAGTGCCTAACACATTTACCTGACTCTGAGGTTAAATCACAGGTTCTTTCTCTTTTGTCTGCATCCTCTCAGGTAGCTTGATGTTCAGTTAGGTGTAGCTATGATGCAGTGGAGGCATCTTCCAAGACTGCAGCTTCTGCATCTGTCCTTAGAATGCCTTCACAGTTGAGGCTCCAGTCATTACCTGATGACATAAAGGCCAGATTGCTTCGATACTCCCTTAGATAATTCTACTCTTTTGGTTCAGGTGCTGCAGAACTTTTTAAATCTGTGCAGGAAAAGGTTAAAGAGCTCCAAGACTTAAAACACTTGCTTGTTTCCCCACTCCCCAAATTCCATAGGAATTTCCCTGCCAACACTTCCCTTGTCAGAAGACCTGCTCGCTGCTCCTCTTCTGCTTTCTCTGGACCTAGACCTAAGAAATCTTCCAGGAGACCTCCTCATTCAAAGTCTGTTGCATTTGCTCCTCCTTCTTAACAGAACTTTCAGGCAAGACCCAGCTCTCTGTGACAACCAAGCTCTCCTTCCAAGTCATACTCCTTTATCTCTTCATCTTTCTCTCTCCCTTTCAGCCTGGATGGAGATCACTCAGGACTCCTGGGTGCATCCCGTCATCTGAAAATGATACTTCATGAGTTAGAAGACTCTTCCACTCTTCCTGGGGATTCCTCAACCCCCTTCCTGCCAGCTTAATCTGTTCCCTGAGCTACTTGCTCAACTCCTCGGCCAAGGCACTATTAAGTCTGTTCCTCCAGATCAACAAGGAAAAGGGTTTAACTCCAGGGTGTTTCTTGTCCCAAGAAAGAATGGTTCTTGGAGGCCTATCCTAGATCTCACCCTCTTAAACATCTTCCTGAAAGTACCTTCTTTTCAGATGCTGTCTCTGCAAACTCTTCTTCCCTTGGTCCCCCCTCACTCCTTCCTGCCTTCTCTGGATCTCAAGGATGCCTATCTGCATATTCCAGTTCACTCTGAGTTCAGGAAATTCTTAAATTTCTTGGTGGGTTCTTTGCACTTTCAGTTCTCTGCCTTGCCTTTCAGTCTTTCTACTGCTCCAAGGATGCTCACAAAGTGCCTAGCTCCAGCCATTGCCTTCCTAAGGGTTCGAGGGATTCAGGTTTTCCCCTATTTAGAATACCTTCACCTTTTAGCCAGCAGTCCAGATCAACTAAAACTAAACCTTGGACAAAATATTCCTTTTCCTCAGGGCCTAGGATTTACAATAAATTTTAAAAAATCCAGTCTAACCACTACTCAGTACCTCATTTTCTTAGGGTCCAGGTTCAGAACAGACTTGAGGATGGTTTTCCTCCCTACAGACCAGGTTCTCTCTCTTAAAGGCTACATGGAGGCCCTTCTGCCTCTTCCTTCCATCTCAGCCAGGGAATTTCTGAGACTGGTTGGATTCATGGCTTCAACAATCCCCATGCTGCATTTTGAAAAGCTTTATATGAGAAAGTTCTAGTGGTTTCTAAAGACAGTGTGGTCTCAACATGCTCATCCTTTAGATGTCTTGGCTCCTCTTTTCCCTTGCCTAAAAACAGAGCTCCTTTGGTGGATCCAGCAACTGTATTAGATCCCAGGCCTTCCTCTTCAGATACCCTAACCTGCTCAGCAGCTCTTTACAGACTCCACATTTAGGTTGGGGAACAACTTTTGCTTCCAGGAGGGTACAGTGTCTTTGGTCCCCCTCTCAACAGAGGGAGCACATCAGCATCTGGGAGATAAGGGCTCTGATTCTGGCCATGCAAACCTTCCACCCTCTTTTCTTATCAGGACCTCTTAAGATTCTTACAGACAATACCACTGTCTTCTGATACATAAGCGGGGGGGGGGGGCACAATCTTACCTTCTTTGTTGCCTAGCCCTCAAGGCATGGGAATTGGCTATACAATGTGACACTGCATACTGTCTACCTCCCCTCAGCTGAGAACTCAATGGCAGACGCATTAAACAGATCCATGACACAGTCCCATGAGTGGATGCTTCACAGGGATGTGTTCCTGAATCTAGTTGACTGGTGGCATATTACAGATAAGGAACTCTTTGCCTCACATCAGAACAGACAACTTCTCTTTTGTGCCAGGGTCCCTCACCCTCAGACTTGGAAGGTGGACGCCCTCTTTTTTTCATGGAAGGGGATGTTTCTTTATGCATTCCACCCTTCCCTCTCATTCAGAGAGTCCTGCTGAAAATTCTGCAGGACAAACCAAAAATCTTGCTAGTGACCCCCTTTTGGTCAAGACACCACTGGTTTCCACTTCTTCTGGAGCTAGCCAAGGGCCATCACTACAAGTTGCCTCACTGGAAGGACCTACTCACACAGGACAAGGGATCCTTGATCCATCCACATCTGTAAACTCTGCAGCTGACCTTGTGGGTGATCAACTTCTGAACTCTTGCAGGCACCTTTTCTCACAGGACGTGCTTAGGGTTTTGCAGGAGGACAGAAAACCCAATACTAGGAAATCTTATATTTGTAAGTGGAAAAGATTTTCTATCTGGTGCCATAAAAGAAATCAAGACCCCCTTTCTGCGACATTCCTTTAGTGCTTTCTTACCTGTGTGAATTGCTTAACAGTGGCCTCGCTTATTCCTCAGTAAAAGTCCACTGCTCCGCTCTGTGTGCTTGTTTGCCATTGACACCTCCCTTAGATTCCAGACTGGAGGTTAAACTTTTCCCTCAAAGGTGTCCTACACCTGAAACTTCCCAGGAAACCAGTACCTTCTACTTGGGATCTCAACTATGTCTTAGAGAAGCTTACCCAGGCCCCCTTTGAGCCAGCGGCTTCTGCTTCTCTAAATCATTGCAATTGGAAAACAGTGCTTCTTCTAGCCTTGACTTCCACTAAAAGAGTCTCAGAGATTTAGGCTTTGATGGCTTCTCCCTCTTTCTTGGTTTTCCACAAGGACAGAGTATCTCTGAGAACTAATCCATCTTTCATGCCTAAAGTGGTGAATATGAATTATCTCCTTATCAGTCCATTCAATTGCCCACCTATTTCCCTTCAACACAATCAGATAATGAAAGGATTCTATATTCTTTAGATGTGCATAGGCAGTGCATATTTTACCTGGACAAGACAAAATCTATTAGGAAGTCTGATCAACTCTGTGTCCTTTCATCCCAGGGCTCTGGGTTTACCTATTTCCAAACAAACTATTTCTTCTGGGATTTCTAATGCTGTTGCGTTTTGCTATGACTTTCATGGGAAGTCTCTTTTCTTCTGTGATAGTTCATTCCACCAGATCTGTGGCTTCATCAGGGGCCTTCTTTAAAGGTCTGGATGCCCATTCCATTTTGGAAGCTGCTACTTAGTCATCTGTTTATACTTTTACAAAACATTCTAAGTTTGACATTATCTCTAGATCCAGGGTGGGGTTTGCTAGAGCAATTCTGCATAGATTTTGTAGAAGATGTTTCTTAACTTTCTTCCTCTACTCCCTCCTCCTCCCTGGGTTCCTTTTGAGCTTTTGCACTCTCCCATATGTAAAGAATACTGCAACATTGAATAGAAGGACATAGAATAGTTGTGTAAAATCTTGCCATAACCAGAGATGTCCTTCTCTTTTATGTTGCAGTATTCTGTCCCACCCGCCTTCCTCCCTTCCACTTGTTTCTTCCTAGAATTACTCTTTTTTTGGCCTTAGGATTCTTTTTCCTCACAGGGCTAACTTATTCTGAGGATGGTATATGCGGCCATGCCTTTTTATGGCTGACGTCAGTACCTACGTGTGACGTCCCACGTATTGGCAGTGGCAATAAGCTTTTGTATATAGGCCGGACGTCTGGTTGATTGGTGGAATACAACCCATATGTAAAGAATACTGCAACATAGAAGAGAAGGACATCTATGGTTATGGTAAGATTTTACATAACTATTCTTTTTCTAGAGGATATTAAGACAATGGATCTACATATCATCTTCTGTTCCCCATGAGGAAGACGAAGAATGATGATTCTTCTAGCTTTGTGTTTCTGGCAGGTCTCCTCAAAGCAGGTAATGGAGACAACTCATGAAATTTGGCACCTTCAGTCCTTAAAGCCTCTTGACAGTAGTGATGTAGCCTTTTCAAGGAATGCAGGAGCCATTATGTCATGTTGCAAAGGCTTCATCTTCATCAATGCTACGTACAAATGAAAAGATTTGATCAAGTTAAGATCTTTTAAACTAGATGCCACTAAAGATATAGAGTTATAATCTGCTTAACAGATTTTATTAATCTCTTTTATCTTGGGTTGTGCCTGAAAGTGTTCATTTGGTTAGTGTACCTACTTAGTTAGCAAACTACATGGATGTGTGTGTGTGGATGTGTGTGTCCAATGTTCTGGAGTTTTAGAACATTTTGTAAGTACAAATGCAATTCTAAATATAGTGTTTCTTTCTATTCCTGCAAATGAGTGATGTGAATCCATCCACTTGTAAAATTTTATAGCTTGGACTGAATATTGTACAGCTATCTTGTTAAGGTCCACTCGTGCTCTGCATGCATTTATACCACACTTACAAGTAAGTTGTGAAGACTAATAGCATTTTAATGTAATAACAGAGTGGTCTGGTAGCTTTGGAGTATAAAAGTACAGCAAGCAGTGATATAAAATAAGATCTGAAGTAGTTACTTCATTTGATCTGCAACCTGTGGGTGTCGGATCCGACAGCTTTCCAAGATCCAAGCTCCTCCCCCTACCCATAATCCCCTGCTACTAACCACATTACCTCAGATCGTTTTTTGCCGCGGCTGAAGAAGCTTCCCTGTGAAGAGCTCCTGGCTGGGTGAGATCATTGCGGGTTTTAAACCACCTTTTTTCAACCAAAGTTGTCGTTGTGTGTGTGCTAGCCCCTTTTTCTGCTGCTAGTTTTTGGTCCCTTTTGTTAATTTTAATCGCTAGCTTACCTTCACTCCCCCTCCCCCTCCTAGTGTTTGGGTGTGTGTGTGAATAATGTCTGAAGGGCCTAAGGCCGTTTTTTCTAAATGTACTGAGTGTGGCCACAAGCTTTCCCCAGCTGATGGCCACACTCAGTGCGTTTTGTGCCTGGGGGCAGCCCATTTGTCAGAGGCCTGCCAGATCTGCGCGGCCTTTAACCCCCGGGCACTTCGGGATAGGAAGAACAAGCTGATCCTGGCGGGAAAGCTCCCCCAGGAGTCGGCTTCTTCTTCCTCTCCCGTTCGGGCTCCAGCTGCTTCGGCAGCTTCGGCGCCGTCTGTCCCCTTAGCTCTACCCGGGACTCAACCTCCCTCTTCGGGTTTGAGCTCTGGGGAAACTAGTGCCTCTTCCCTTAGAGAGAAGAGGCACAAGGATAAGGAAGGACATAAGTCCCACAAAAGGCGGGCCGAACCTCATCCTTCGGCTCCGCCAGTGAAAGTGCTCAAGTCTCCCTCGAGGGTCTCCGGATCCCCCTCCTCTCGGCGCCGTTCGCCCTGTTTCTCGCCGGAGGAGGAGGATAGGTCTCCCTCGAGATCTTCGAGGCAGCCCTCCCGGCCTGCCCCTAATACTTCGTCCAGGTCGACCCGAAGCATCTCCGAAGCGGATATGGATCAGATGATGCATCGGTTCTTGCAGACCCAAATGCAGATGGGGATGCTCTTGCCTCCCCCCCCTCTAGGGGGGAGTGCAGCCCCCATATTTGCCCTGATCACTCCTTCTCCGACTCGTTTTCGGGTCTCAGAGTCATCGGATCCAGGCCTATTCGGACCCGGGGAATTGGCGCCGATAGCAGTGGTCTCTTCGACACCGAGTATACCTTCGAGCTTGTCGGACCTGAGCTCTCGGGGCTGAGGGCTGAGCGTCGGATCCGAGGGAGTTGCTGTGTCTTCTGCGTTGTTGGCGTCGGAGCACACCTCTGCCTCGGCACCGACTGCATCGGCTCCGACCCCGTTCACTTCCTCGGATCCGAGGAGATTGCTCTCAGAGGCTGGCAAGAGTGGCTCTCCTTAGGCTTTTGAGGTAGTGGAGAGGGTACTGTCGAGGTCCTCCAGATCCCCGACCCGGGCTTCGGATCCACCCATACCCACACTGTATAAGGGTCTGTCTTCCATCATCCGTCCATCGGGACAGCCTGCCCAAGCCCTCCAGCTAGTTCCCATGGAGGAACAACAACCTGTGGACGAGCCCTCTTCGGACAGCCCCACCGAGGAGGTCCCTCAGAAACATCGGTGCAAAAGGAGGCACCTGGACTTCCCCGAGTCCATTACCACAGACACAGACTTAGATGATACAGAGGGTTCCCCAAGGTTACCCCCTGAAGATGTCTCCTTTGGAGACATCATGGAAATGTTGCGTATCAGAGAGGGGTGGTCAGCCCAAAAGCCCTCCCTTGATGAGTCCGTGTTCCTGGAGGCCTTTGAGGCAGGCCCATCTACCTCCTGGGTGGCCCCTCCGGCCGACCCCCTGGTGGACTTAATTACCACCAGGGCATGGAAGGAGCCCGACACCATGGAGCCAATCCCTAAGCACCCCGATAAAGTCCTCAGTCCTCCCACAGATAGACCATCTTGGGCCAAAGGAACCCCCGTTGATGCCATGTTGGTGGCGGCGGCCACCAAGAAAGAACTCGCGCAGGAGAGTTCTTCGGTTCACCCGCCGGATAAAGAATCTCGAGCGCTTGACCGGATTGGGAAGCGGATGTTTGCTTCAGCGACCTTTTCCATAAGGGCGCTGAACTATATGGCACATACCATTAGGCTACAGTGAGACTTGATTAAGGAATATGCTGCAGCCCCCCCGGAGTCCATGTCGGTCCTAGACAAGAAGGTTTTTGAGACTCGAATGGCCACTCTAAAATCCATCTCCAATACATCTATGCGGCTTCTCCCACGCAACGGAGGCAGCTGCTAGAGCTAGCGGAGCCGGGGTCGTCAAATGGCCACTCTAAATTCCATCTCCAATACATCTATGCGGCTTCTCTCCCACGCAATGGAGGCAGCTGCTAGAGCTAGCGGAGCCGGGGTCGTCTTGCGACGTCTCTCCTGGCTCCGTCTTTGCGACTTCACGGATCTCTTCAAGGCATCCTTCGCGAACGCCCCTTTTGACGGTTCTGCCTTGTTTGGCAAAACTGTTCGCGACACGCTGGTCCAAAGCGAAAAGGACGGGAAGACGCTGTCTGCCATCAGAATCCACTTCTCTAATCCACAAAGATCCTTCTCCAGGAATCAGAGGGGACAAAAGAAGCTGTGGTTCCGTAAGTCTCAGCAATCCCATCCTGCTGCGGACCACTTGTCCTCTAGAGGCAGAGGAGGACAAGGTGGACACCGGCCCAGAGGCAGAGGGGGGCCGCGTAACTTAGGTTGTAGAGAATCTTTCTCGGACAAACCCGCGCAACAGCCCTGAGGGCTTGCCCGACTGTCCCTTTCTGGAGGCAGTCGGGGGGGGCGGTTGTCAGAGCACCTGTCAAACTGGGAGTCCCTTACCACAGATCGATGGGTGCTCCGGATGATACCCAGAGGATACTCCATTCCATTCATAAACCTATCCCCCAAACCCAGACGTCTCCCCGATGTCCCACCCGATCAGAGGGAGGCATAGGCTTTGGAGATTTCAAAGCTGCTAAGAAAAAGAGCCATCCAGCCCATCCCCCCAGATCAGTCCGGATTGGGTTATTACTCCAGGTTTTTTTTGGTGCCAAAGAAAACGGGGGACCTCAGACCCATCTTAGACCTTTCCGCTCTGAACCTGTTCATACCCAAGGAAAAGTTCCGGATGGTCACTCTTCAATCAATTCTCCCCCTTCTGCGGGAGAACGACTGGATGTGCTTGTTAGACCTCAAGGATGCGTATTACCACATCTTGATGGACAGACAATCCAGGAGGTTTCTCCCTTCCGGCTCGGAGCCCGTCATTATCAATTCAGGGTTCTTCCATTCGGCCTCACCTCAGCCCCCAGAGTGTTCACCAAGGTCATGGCAGTGGTTGCAGCCCACCTGAGACTTCAGGGCATTCAGGTCTTCCCCTACCTAGACGACTGGCTCCTCACCACGACCAACAGGCATCAGCTCTGTGTGGCGAGAGATTATGCTCAGTCTCTGGCCCACAACCTAGTCATTTCAGTGAATGAGCAGAAATCCTGCCTGTGCCCCACTCAAGCCCTAGAATTCATAGGGGCCAGGTTAGATACACGAATCTCCTGAGTTGTTCTAACGTCAGTCAGGCTGAACAGCTTGTCGTATCAGGTGTTAGCCCTTCTTTGGAGCCCTGCTCCTCCGGCGGAGTTAGTCCTGAGGGCACTGGGGTCTATGTCAGCAGCGATCGGTCTCTCTCTTCATGCCCGTCTGCAAATGCGCATATTACAATGGACCCTTCTAGTCCAATGGTCCCTGTCAATCCACCCGTTAAGCACGCCAATACCCCCGAGCAGGGTGTGCAGGGGCTCCCTTCTGTGGTGGTTACATGCGCAGGAACTCAGAGAAGGGAGGCCCTTTGTGATCCCCCTGGTCGAAGCCACGTTGACCACGGACGCTTCTCGCCTCGGGTGGGGGGGCATTGTTCAGGCAGATCCGTTCAAGGCACGTGGACTCCCCTAGAGACCGCATTGCATATCAATGTCCTAGAGATGAGGGCGGTGCTTTTGGCGTTGCAAGCTCTCCACGACCTTCTTCCCCTGGGGACTGTTGCAATCCAGACAGACAACATGTCAGTAGTCTGGTATATAAACAAACAAGGAGGGACCAGATCTTATCCCCTGTGTCGAGAAGTCATGAGAGTGTGGGAATGGGCGATTTTCACCAACCGCTTTCTGATAGCAACGCACATTCCGGGACGGTCCAACATATTAGCGGACAAGCTAAGTCGGGTGCTCCTCACTCCATACGAGTGGTCTCTGAATCCGTCTGTTGCGAAGCAGATCTTCCACAAATGGGGTCAGCCTCGCTGTGATCTTTTCGCTTCTCCTTTAAACACAAAATGCAGCGAGTACTTTGCGATAGTTCCCCCCAGAGGGGAGACCCCCCAGAGACGCTCTAGTCCATGCTTGGCCCCCCGGACTCCTTTATGCTTATCCCCCCCTCCCACTCATGATGAAATTCATCCAGAAAGCCTGTCGGTTGGGGAGCAGAGTTATCCTCATAGCCCCATTCTGACCTCGACAGATCTGGTTCCCCTTTCTGCGGTCTCACAGTACGGCTCCTCCATGGATTCTGGATCCCAGTCCAGACCTAATCTCGCATCCAGCGGGATGCCCTACCCCGAACCTGGTCAGTCTCAAACTTGCTGCTTGGTTGATCCCGTTCCATTAATGGCTAGGACTCCCGGTATCTCATCCCTCGTTAAGGCCATACTGGTGGCGGCTCATAAACCGTCTACCAGAAAACTTTACAACAGTAAATGGAAACGTTTCTCCATCTGGGCCAAAGACAAAGACTTGGACCCATTTACTGTCCCTATTCCGACTATTCTGGACTTCCTTTCCCTGCTTTTTAGGCAGGGAGCAAGTGCCTCCACGGTTAAGGTGCAGCTGGCGGCCATCTCCCATTTTCATGTGGGGGACGGCATAGGCTCCTTAGCATCTACAAAGTTGTGCAAAACCTTCTTAAGAGGCGTTTTTCTTTTGAAACCACCTGTCAAGACTGCGGTTCCCCCGTGGGATCTCACTCTGGTCTTGCAAGCCTTGACGAGACCACCTTTCGAGCCTGCGGCCTCGGTTCCGTTGAAGTTCTTATCTTGGAAAACGGCTTTCTTGGTGGCTATTACTTCAGCCAAGTGGGTTTCAGAATTGCAAGCTCTGTGTATCAAACCTTCGTACCTGATCTTTCACAAGGATAGTGTCCCTCAGGACTAATCCGTCTTTCTTGCCTAAGGTGGCTACAGAATCAAATATTAATCAGTCAATAAATCTTCCTGTATTTTTCCCAAATTTTCACAACAAAGGTGAATACACGTTGCACAAATTGGATGTACACAGACAACTGCGTTTTTACTTGCACAGGACTAGAGAGTTTCGCAAGTCGGACCAGTTGTTTGTTTCTTATGCAAAGTCAGCCATGAGCAAGGCAATTGCTAAAGTGACTGTAGCAAATTGGATCTTTCAGTGCATTATGCAGGGATACACTTCGTCTGGCAAGCCAGCTCTGGTTGGCATCCGTGCTCATTCCACAAGATCTGTAGCTACCTCAACAGCCTTTTGGTCTAGGGTTCCAGTAGACGATATATGTTCAGCAGCTACCTGGTCCTCATCTCATACGTTCATTTCTCATTACAAGCTGGATATGATTTCCAGGAGTAGGGCTTCTTTTAGCTCCGCGGTGCTTCGGAATATCCTTCCGTAAGGACCACCCAGGTTCTTGTAGGTTAGCTGGGGACTCTGTCCCACAGGTTGCAGATCAAATGAAGTAACTACTTCAGATAAAGAAGTTATGTACTCACCATAGCGTTCCATCTGAGTAGATACTTCATTTGTCTGCAACCGACTCCCCCTGCCATCCCCCGAACCTGTCGGGAATTTTCTGATCACTCGGAGTTGGTTCTGTCTCAAGTTGGTGAGGCAAAAAAAACGATCTGAAGTAATGTGGTTAGTTGCAGGGGGTAGTGGGGAGGAGCTGGGAGCTCGGATCTTGGAGCTTGGAAAGCTGCCGGATCGGATCCAAGGTCGGATCCGACACCCACAGGTTGCAGACAAATGAAGTATCTACTCAGATGGAACGTTATAGTGAGTACATAACTTCTTTTTTACCTACAGGAATGAGTCAAAGTTAATGTTTGACAGAGGCAGACTGTTAACATTTCTGTTTCCTAATGTTTGTTTTTAGTGCCAGGTCCCCCTCAAGCCTTACAGCTGACAGCATTTGAAGATGATGATGCTACCAGCACAATTCTTTGCAGCTGGTCTTCTCCTATTTTGTCAAATGGATTAATCCGGGAATATATTGTGAGTATTTGCACATAATTTTAATTTCATGTCTGTGTACTGAATACAAGTGAATGTTTAGCAAAATATCCAGCGTGCGTAATTTGTTTATCTCATTTGTATACCTACAGTGCACATTGTACCCAGTCTTTTATTTATTTTATTTAACATTTGTTAACCAGGAAAGTCCGACTTGGAACAAAGCCAATTTTCAGCAGAGGCCCAGGGAGAAAGGCTGTAGATGTATATATTTGTAAAATGAGAGGAAACCGGAGGAAACCCACATGAACGCAGGGAGGGCATGCAGACTCCACACAAAAGGCTCCCCAGCTGAGAATCGAACTGGAGAACCTGTTGCTGTGAGGCGACAGCACTACCACTGCACCACTGCATCATCTTCATCCTTATCAAATTAGTCATTTAGTGCATTTGCTGTCTTTCAGGGTTAGACCATATTCATTGGAGTGTATTTGGGTAATGTTTTATGCAATGCTGTTTTGGAAGTTGGAGACTTGATATTTTTCTTATAGTTTCAAGTCTTGCACTTAAGTGTGATACCTACCAAGTGTAGGATGATATATGTTTATATAGACTAGATATTTTATATTAGATTGTGTATATTTTTAAGGCATTCAACTAATTATTACTTAATTTCTTAACAATTTTCATTTAACAGTATATAAGTGGTTTGACCTAGCAACTGGATATCTGATGAAGTCTTGAATTTCCTTTTTGAGCTCAAATTAACCTATCCCATTTGGTTAGAAATTGGCCTCACCTAACCCTTGGTTGATAATTATATATTACCAATAATGAAAATAACTGGGATCATACAGTAGATAATTTGAGTGACCCATGCATGGGTTAAAGTATTTAAGAGCTGCTCTGTCCATTAGCAGTACAGGAGACAGTCCTGTGGTAAATTTTCTGTTTCCCATCCATAGATCCAAGTTGTGCTTGAACATGGACAGGGATGGGCTTTGTTTTATGTGGATGAGGAGTATGTTCCAGAGCAACTGTATCATGTACGAGATATATACCCTTATCCTCCAAACCATTCTGTTGATGTTGCAGAAGAGGTTTAAATCCCTAGACCGAGTATTTCTGATGCCATTGGATTTGCTGATGTGCAGTAAATCCATCAATCTTGAGTTGGTGGATGCCTTGTTTGCCAGCCACAGGTCACCTCTTAGTCTATAGGATACCGAGTATAGTGACAGGGCTTTGAGTTGGTCCATGTAGGACATGTTGTTTAGGCATTGTATCCTTTTAGTAAGTTATGTCTCTGGGCGTTCAGTTGTTTTATCTGTCTGAAATGATACATGCCAAAGGGGTGATTATATTCAATAACTGACTTGATGAAGGCTGAGTAAAAGGTGGACAATAACATCCCTGGATCTAGACACAGTTCCTTTGTTTATAAGCTGTGCAAGATAGAAGGACATTCTTCTGACATTGGATACATGATGGTCAAATGTTAGGTCACTGTCCACATAAGCTCCCAAATAACTAAATAACTGCATCAGCTTTTATGGGCGTTTTGTTTGTGTGTCAGTTGCCTTGGATAGATGACTTCCCAAAGGATACAGTGATGCATTTTTTGGCAGTTCGTTTTAGTCCATGATTTTGGCACAAGTTATTTATTTGGGACAACCCTTCCTGTAGAACAACTAATTAATTTGGGGATTCATTGACTACTCCTAGCTTGTAGTCATCTGCAGACTTAGCCAAAGCTCTTTAGTATTGGCTTTTACTTAAGAAAAGTAGATGCCAAATAAGAGTGGTCCCAGCACAGAACCCCGGGGGTCTCCACTGATGACTGGTCTCTTTGTTTTGTATGCATCTTCATCCTACATGTGAGCCAGTTGGCAATCCAGTGGGTGACATAGGGGTTTATTCCCAGTTTATTTAACTTCAGTACTATGCCAGAATGGGGAATTGTGTCAGAAGCTTTGCCCATGTCAAGGTATATACAGTGTGTACTGTTTTTCCTTCATCCATTGCTTCGGTGACCTTTTCAAAAAAAATCCACCAAGTTGAGTAAGTATGATCTACCCCTGACAAATCCAGACTGTGAGATTGGTCCAGTGTTTGGAGGTTCCCTGTGTTCTTCTTGATTGGTTCCATGGTAAATCTTTCCTTGGCTTTGCATAAGAGGCTGGTCAGACTTATGGGTCTGTAATTGCATGGGTCTGTGGAAGAGTCCTTCCTTATGCAGGGGAATGGTTGCAGAGATTAAACATTGTTTGGGGTGTGGTTAAATTGTGCTTCATGTTGTTTAAGATGCACCCAGGGATATAGTCAGGACCCATCAATGCAGTATTTTTAGCACGTTTAGGAACTGGTCTTCTATGATAGCTGGAGGTAAGCCAGTTTCAGGTATGTCTTGAGGGACAGTCAGAGGGGAGAGAAGGGTAAAGTTAGAGCTAAATTTATCTGCCATTAAGTTTGCAATATCTTCAACCTCAGTGCAGTTATCATTGTTTACACTCAGCTCAGTGCATTGTTATGGTGTGCTTGTGAGATTATGAACATAACTAAAAATGCCCTGTGATAGTCTTTGGTTTGGGTAGATATTTTAGCCTTAAACTTGGCTTTGGTGGATTTTATTAAGCTCCTGAATTTATTTCAGTGACAAGGGCTCTAACATTCTTGGAATTACTCTTCTTAGTTTTAGCCAGAATTATTTCATTATTAAGCTCTTAAGCTCGTTGATGTTGTGGTTCCACCACGTGAGTTTGTTTCTGGGGTTTGCCCTGCACTTGTTCCTATGGAGTACAGCTGCATTTGTGCAGCTGCTTACATGCTGGTAGAGTGTGATGGTGTACATTTTTTGCATATTTGGAGGAGTAAACTAGGTTTGTTAGCGATTTGGAGCTTCAGTGTATCATTCAGGAGTAGGTAGTTTGTCTTAAATACATTTCTGAAGGCACCTTGGGTGGAAGGGATCTCTGGTTTCAGTTTTATTTTGAAGAAGACTGCTTTATGATCATACTTAAGTGATGGAGAGACGCAAGGGGATAGTGCAAAATGCTCCCATATTATTAAGGACAAAATCGAAGATGTTATTCTCTCTAGTGGGAACTCTTATTAATTGTTCCAGTGCATTTGTATTGACAAAGTCCAGGAATCCATGTGCTTGTGCATTGTTGTTGGTGGTGGTTTTCTAGTCTATAGTTGGATAGGTTAGATCACCTAGGAAAATGGTATTGGGTTTAATACTGAGTGATTCTAGTTCATGTAAGTAGGTGGTGTGACTTTCTTGTGTCATAGAGGGAGTTCTACAGACAGCTTATATACATGGTATGGGATCTTTCTGATTATTCGGACATGAAGAAGCTCTAGTACAGCATTGCTATACCAGCCTTGATGTCTCTCTCCACTGTTTTAAACCACTTCTCAGTCACTACACAGACAACAGCATCCTCCAGGGTGAGAAGGGCTCATACTGTGTGGAATTTTTATTTTATTTAGAATCCTGGCATTGATACAAATCCACTGGAACATAGTCACCCTAACTGAAACCTGGCTGAAATCATATAATTAAGATAATGAAATTACTCCACCTGGCTGTAACATTCTTAGACTTGATAGACAAAAGAAAAGAGGAGGAGGGGTAGACATACTATACCCTGGCCACCACTCAACAACTAGTCCAAACCTCCCTCTACCCACTTTCTCTACAGCTGAACTCCTACTTACCAATGTTAAACTTAACAACTTTGCCACCATAACTGTTGTAGCAATTTATATCCCCCCTGGAGACAATCTAGGCATATGCAAGAACATCCTATCCTACCTTTCACAGACCATCCACAATGAAACCATCATTCTAGGGGATGTAAACATATATTGACTTACAATTCAAACTCCCCATACTACCTCTTGTGTCACCTTACATGGATTTGAGCAGCTAATCACTTCCCCTACCTATATTAGCAAGTCACACCTGCCACAGTCTATTCTAGACTGGATTTTGGTGTCTCACCCCCAAAATTACCACAACCCTCACACTGTACCAGACTCCCTTAGTGACCATGGCCCTATCACAGTAACTAGACACACACTCCCCATTTCACCAGACCTTTCAGGTTTATCACTTCCCGCAAAACCACTTCCTTTAGTCCAGACTCTTTCTCTGACCAACTCTCCAGAATTGACTAGTCCCATCTCATTATACTCCCCTTAGATGAAGCTGTCCACTCTTTCAACTCCACCTTTCTAAACATCCTCAACTCCCTTGCTCCCCTCCGAACTATCAGAATCAAAGCTAATACCGCTCCTTGGCTAACCAAATCTGCTAGAGTCCTGATGAAAAAATGTGACAGGATATGGAAATTATGGACTAAACCAAGACCCCTTCTCTCCTACAGACCTATAAAGAACTTAGGAATCAAATAAAGAAAATTATCACAAAGACAAGATCAACTTCTATGCAAACCCTCCCACTACCCTAAAATCTGACCAGAAAAAATTCTGGAACACAATCAATCATATACTACATCCAGGAAACCCTTCCCCTCCTAACCCATGCCCAAATAAAACTTCTGAAGAAACTGCCACTGCATTTAACAATCATTTCATCAACTCAATAACTACCATTATTAATGATCTTCCCACTAGAAAAAGTACTAATACCTCCACTTTCCCAACCTCTCCACCTTATCCTTTAATCTCTTTTTCTCTTGTATCAGTCTCGACTAACTATATTAAATCGCTGCTCTCTAAACTCATACCATGCTCCCCCTCAGCTGATAATCTACTTTCTTACTTCTTACAGATTGCAGCTGAACCCCGAGCCTATCCTGTAGCCATCCTGATCAACCGATCCATCTCTGAATCATATGTTCCAGCAATATGGAAAACATTCTATACATTACCTATACATAAGGGAGGTAATTCTTCTGATATAGCTAGCTTCAGACCAATTGCTATACTGCCTTGCCAAGTTCCTTGAGAAATGCATTCACAAGCAGATAATGCAGTACCTTCTCCAACAGAACCTTCTAAAACACACACAACACGGTTTTCGTCCTAAACACAGTACTACAACTGCACTAATATCCTTCATCAACACTGTATCACTGGCCCGTGACAACAATAAACTAGTTTCATGTCTGCATGTCTGTTCATTGACCTCTCCAAAGCCTTTGACTGTCTCCCAAGATTCTCTCCTCCACCATATCCTGGTTTTCTAGCTATCTTTCTAACTGCCAGCAAGCTGTTAAATGGCACTCTGATATCCCCCCCCCCCCAATCGTCTCAATGGGTGTCCCGCAATGATCAATACTTGGGCCTCTCCTATTCAATGTTTTCACCAACCTACTTTACACTTCTTGTCCCAATTCTACACTTGTACAATATGCAGATGATTCAACAGTCATCACCATTGCTGACAATCCATCTGACCTCAACTCTACTACCCAAGAATCATTCAACACCATAGAGACATGGCTTTGCGATAACAAATTAATTCTCAACCCCAAGAAAACTAAGGTCCTACTCTACCTTCCAAAAAGCCTCAGCAATCTCAAAACTACGTTTTCCATCCTGTCAAGCAATAAGCACTATCATTACTGCTGAACTTAGCACTAAACTGCTAGGAGTCATAATAGACAATCAGCTTAAATTCTATCTCTAAGTCAATGCCTCTATCAAAAAGACTCACCAGAAACTTGGACTCCTTTACCGTAACAAAAGACATCTAACCAATACAGCCTGAATAATTCTCTCCCATGCTTTTCTTCTTCCCACGCTTCTCTATAGCTGTCAGTTATTCACACATCTTAATACCACACTCATAACTAAACTCGAAACTACGTATAATAAGGTTGCTAGATTTGCTACAAAACAAACCTACAAGTCACACCATTGCCTATCTCTTAAATAGTTGGACTGGCTTGAATACCTTCATTTGCTGCTACTACATCAACTGCAAATTATCCACTCCATCCTCTATCTACCATCTTTCTACCCTAGCCTTCTATCTGTTATATCTAAATATTCCCCAACCAGTACAAAACGTAGCTCAGACCAGGACTTCCTACAGATCTATAAACCCAAAACCAAACCAAAACAAGGTGCCTACTCTATCACTATAACCCTGCTACAACTTGGAACCAACTACCCCTAGAAATTAGGTCACTTGACCAAACCAAGCATTTCAAACTAGCCAGTCAGAGATACCTAACAAATAAATAGTCCTGCCACTATAGTCATCCTCCCTGAAACTACCCAGCCATCGTTTCTGTTCTTCCTCCCTCTGTTCTACTCTACTGTCTAGCTTAATAATCCTCTAACCCTCCATCTCTATACTTAACCACTCCATCCCCTTACTACTCCTCCTGTACCTGTACTGTATATAACCACTTAGGAATTATGAATACTGTATTCCTTTCATCACATTGTACCTAAGTTTTTGCAGTATGACCTCTGTCATTGTACCCAACTGTTTCTGTATGATTTATTGTAAATGTTTGTTTTTTTGCTGTATGATTTCTGACAATGTACCCAATTATTTTCTGTATGATTTACTGTAATTGCTCTCTCTCTATTTGTTTCAGATGCAAATGAAAATGTCTTATTAATTGTAAGTAAAATGCAAATACTGACTGCGGAGCTTTTCTCCTTGGGTCTCCACTGAAAACAAGCTAAACACTCAGCTGGACTAACCCGGTTAACAAATGTAAAATAAATAACAAAATAAAAAATAATAAATTAGTAGCACCTTCATATTTTGCTTTGCTTGTTTTATGTTGGCAGGTTTATTGGGTTGGCATTGCCTAAAAAAGGCACTATGGGGTGGATAATATCTTTGCCAATGAAGAGATACAGGCCACTGCAGGCAAAGCATTGGGACTGTCAGTCATATCCTCCCAGGCTGACAGATATTGGACCCCTTATGAATGACAACAAAAACAGTTAATGAAGTCTGTTATTTTTTGTTCTTATCATGGCATCATCTTAGGAAAAAGTAGAATGCTGTTTGATGCTAGGCGTATAACCTGCCTTGGGCACACAATCTGAAAGCTCCATCATGATTTCTGCCTTTATATAGTTCAGGGAGGTATTTTATTGACACCGTCATGGACTATGACAGAGTCATACTGGTACTTGTTGTTCAAGGATTTGAGTGCATATGTAATCGGATGGCTCCTGGCACCAGACAAGCAACTATCTACAGTTACTTTCTTTAACTTTTCTTTAGTACTTTCTTGCTGTCTTGAAAAGAAACATCTCAAGGGTTTTGCAGGAGCAACAATCAGCTAAGTGCTTCATTTCTGGCAGATACATCCCCGTTACGGAACCCCTCCACTCAGAAATTATTGCCCTTTTAAGAAAAATAGCATTTACTCTATTTTTTGAATAAAAACAACATTTCCTCTTTAAGAAACCTGGTATTTTTCCACACTGTCAGAAGCTTATTTGTCTAGGACCACTGTTTTTAGCTTAGAATGTTTATTAAGTATTTGGGGCTAATTTTATGAAAAATAGTGTAGTGCTTTGTAAACATAGAATTTTGTGAGACAATAAATTTACAGAAGAATGGACGGGAACTTGTATGTCAGAGTAATTGTTATGCTCACTTCATGAGAACCTGCCTGCCATTGTGATTCTGTCAGTGTATGTGTGAACATTTGAAAAGATGTGGCAAGGGAATTCTGTTCTGCATTTATTTTTTAAGTTAAAGGACTTCGGAGATTTTGGGCAGTTATCTATCTGGGGGGTTAAACTTTATTTGTTGAAAATGTACCTAGTTTTTTTTGTTTGTTTGTTCTACGTTAATAGGGAAATGGTGGTGGTGTTCTAAAGTGTATTTTTTGTTTTTGTTTGTTTTTGTTTCAGGGTTTTCATTAAAGCAAAAAAGTATTGGGAAATGTTACATACGTTCAAATGGAGATGAGAAAAAAACAATTCTATAAAAAATCAGCCTGACAAACATTAGTCTGTGCTTATAATACAAAAGTTTGAAATACACATGCAAACAACTGCCATGTGTAATAAGTAGGCACAATAGCATTTTATCATAATGGCTACTGTATCCATAACATCTTGGAATGTAAATGACAGTACAGATATAGACCAAAAAAAAGTATTGAGTTATGTTAAGAAATGCAGAGTGCATATAGCAATGCTGCAGGAGACACATTTGGAAAGAAACTTGTATGTGATTTTGACAAAGAAAAATTTCAGGGTGGATGTTCAGCAGAATATCTAGGACAAAAGAAAGGGGGGATAATAATACTGATTACTAGACGAGCACTAATAGTGATAGAAGTGAGAAAAAAATGGTAGCTTTGTGGTATTATGACGGCTGTTGGCAAGCGAGGAGTATTACACTGTGGCATGCAGTTGCATTCCATCAAAAACTGCTGTTATGGAGCTGAAGAACAATTCAGGAGAAATAATCAGCTTTCAGCATGGAATTTTTCTTATAGGTGGGGACTGGAACTTGGTTTGCAATAGTAAGGATGTATCAGGGGACTTAGAAGAGAAAATATAACAAATGAATGTGCATTCTGAAGAAATGTATGAAAAGAGTTGGTATGGAAGATGTGAATTTAATAGTAGGAACTTTGATGGAATTTACACATTATTCCACAAGGTACAATAACTGGGCTAGACTATTTAGAAATTATATTTCACATAAGCATGTGAATTTAGTTGAAAGCTTCAGCCTGCATCCAATAACTGTTTCAGATCATGCACCAATAAAAACTAAGATAAAAATAAAGGGTAGTGAAGTAAAAATTAGACACTGGCACTTTTCTGCCTACTTCTTAAAAAGAGAATAATTTAATGAATTGTTAGTGGAAACTGACTGTTTTTTAGGAAAGATAAAAATATCTTCAGAAGTAGTAGCTATTTAGTGGGATAAAATAAAAATGGAGTTAAAATAAGATAGAAGTAAAAAAGAAAGATACATGGTTAAGAAATTATAGGAATTATTTGTAGGTGCTGACAAAGGATCAAGTATTGCAGAATGAGGGAATTTCCCTGATTAAGAAAAGGAGCAACAGTAGTGTGCTAAAGAGAAAATAAGGGAGTATTTGAATAATATGTATAAGTTTAGAAAGATTGCTGTTAAGCAACTAGTTTTGATAACTTCAGAGCACAAAAGCGTTTAGCACAATGACTTAGGCAACAAAAAAGAGAAAGGGTTGTCTCCTTACTTAGGGTGCCTAAGACAAGAAAAATAACTGGAGATCCTTTAGCAATCTTAAAGATATTTTAAGAAATTTTATGAAAATCCGTATAAAGCAGTGGAACATGGAAACCAAGAAAGAGCACAAATGAAAATATTTATGGAAGACTTAATTTGGCCAAGATTAGAGGAAGATGACGTAGATGGATACACAGCTGGTGACCATCCCTCATTCTACTCAAATTTTGTGGTAAACATTCTTTTATGTGAGGGAAAAGAAGGATAAATGCTACTGTGAATACCTTATAAAGACAAGCATCCTCTGTGTCTGTTTTTGCTTAGGTCCTGACTGTAGGGATTGTTCTATTTGTCAGTCATTTGTAGTCAAACCAGATGTAGTCACCTTAATTCATTAAAGCTTTCTGTTGAAAATAAGAGACTTCAGGATTTAGCACACAACAATGTGGCTTCTGAGTCACCCACCTCTGGCTCCCCCTTAAACCTACAAAGAAAAAAAAAATCAAAACAAAAGACCAAGTCTTTGGAGAAGCCTGCTTCTTTTACTCTGTAAGAGTCAGAAGTCTCCTTTGAGGGTGTTAATCAACCTTTGGACTGTCTGAATGTCATTTCTCTGCCCACTGTTGGGACTTCTTGGGAGGCTAACATGGTGCATGATCTGAGCATGTCCGTACTGACCAGGCTGTTAACTGATTTGGTCATGAAGGGAGAACCAAGGTTGATTGTGTCTAAGGGATCTTTAGATATGTAGGATTAATGGCCTGAACAATTCTAATGATTCCTCATGCCACACTTCACATGAGGAAGATTAGTGGCATCAAAAATCAGTTTACGCCTGACATTGTCATTCTCTGCCCTTTCCAATCCATCTCTTACATTTTGTGAACATAGATTGTTTTGGTGGCTCAACTAGGTAACAGTCAATCCTGAGGGTCCCTTTTCTCATCTTAACCACCCAGCAGTTGGTGGCAACATATGCCTTAGCATTTGCATGGGGAGACTGTTCAAAAGGTATCAATGTCCAGGGCGATTAGTCTAAACAAGGCAAAAAGAAGCATATAAAAGTGAAAAAGATGGTCTTAATCCATGCCCTTCAAACTTTGCAATCCAGGACCACTTCAGGTAGTGACAAGCAATACCACTATCATGAGGTATATCAACAAATGAAGGGGGATGCAAAGTCCTGTCCCCTCCTAATAGCTGAAAGCTAACAGTTTAATATAACCTCTTTCTGCAGACTATCTATGTTCCCACTGAGCAAAACACAGTAACACACTATTTGAGCAGATTCAAGGCAGACCCTTACAGTGGGTGTTGAACCCAGATTGCCCACCACTGAGTAACCCCTCAAGTAGACATTTCTGCCTCCAGTCCAGACATCTCAAGTTTCTTTGCACTACAGTCCCTTGCAAGAAATCAAGGTAAGTGTATGCCTTTTCTTTTCTATAGAAAGGGAAATTTCATTATGCCTTGCCTCATATGCCAAAGGCCCTTCTGATAATTCAGAAAGACAGATCAAAAGCTAATGATGGTAACTCCCTTTTGGCCAGAAGACATTGGTTAAATCTTTTTCATGTAGTCAGGGATGTTCACCGCAAGTTACACCAACGGGTGGGTTTGCTCATAAAGGAAGGCTCTCTTTTTCATACAACCCTCAAGGCATTGAATCTCACTCTCTAGATAGTAGGCTTTTGATATCTTTCAGGCACCTTTTATTCTGATGATGTGTTCCAGGTACTAAAGTAGACAAGGGAATCTGTTACCAGAAAATCTTATGTTTATAAATACAAGAGATTGTTATATGGTTTATTAGAACTTAGGACTCATCTCAAGTGAGAGTCGTCATAATCCTCAAATTTCTGTTTGAGTTACTCAGCTGAGGCCTAGTGTTCACTTTTATTAAAGAGCCTCTGTTAGCTAAATCAGATTGTCTGCCTGTTGACCCTCTCCTTCTTTTTTCTTCACACTTTGAGGAAAAAGAGTTTCTTAAACGTGGATATCTGAATTATGTTTTGGGAAAACTAGCCTTGTCTCCTTCTGAACCTATTTCTTCTGTTTTTCTGAAATCCTTAACTTGGAAAACAGTGTTGCTAGTTGCCTTAACTTCAGCCAAAAGAGTATTTTGAGTTGCAGACTCTTCCGTGTTTTTCTTTCTTAATTTTGTATAAAGACAGGGTTAGCCTGAGAACTGACCATTCTTTTATACCTTAGGTGGTTATGTACGTATGTTTAAATCCATCCATCCAGTGTCGTTCCAGTCCATAGAATAAAGGGGAAAGAATCCTTCACTTATTAGAGGTCCTCAAACAACTGAAGTTATGTCCAGGAAAAAAAAAACTTTTGAAAGTCTGACTAACTTTTTATCTCCTGTGATGGAAAGAAGTTAGGTCTTCCACTCATTAAACAAACTGGTTCCATGTGGCTTTCCTTTTCCATTTCTTTTTGTTTCCTCTTTAGTGCTCTGCCATGAAAAGCTAAAGTGAAAGCACATTCCTTCAGCGATATGGCTTCCTCTGAAGCCTTATCAAAGGCTTAAATTCTTAGTCCATTATGGAGGCAGATACTAATTTTCTGTCCCTGCTTTCACAAAACACTACAAACTAGATGGCTTTTCCAGAGCTAATGTAAATTTTGACAGGACCATTCTTTGAGGTTTGCTGAACTCCATCTCTTTTGCTTCAGCCTCCACCTACTTCTTCTGATATGCTTTGGGATTTGTGACATAAGTGATGAAATACTGATTGACATAGCACAGTTGTGTAAGAACTTACCATTTTAATTAATTGTTTGCATTTGTTGACCAGGTTAGACTGGTTGGACAGAAAAGCCCCTTTTTCAGTATAGACCTGAAGAGAAAAGCTCTGTATACAGAAATAAATATTTGCAGAAAGTACACAAATAACAGTTGATGAATATATACTAAAGTACATCATTTTGCATTAGAGCTTTAAGGCATAGTTATATGACACAATTTAAGTAAAAACCTACAATTTAAAGTTGTTAATCTTCTTCCTATTCATCACTGATGGGTTCAGTTCTGAGCCCTCGGAACCGAGTCGGCCTAATACCAAGCTCGCATACACCAAAAACGCTCATGCTAAGCTGCTGCCCGCAATGCCCTTTTCCCAGTTACCTCAGATCTCGTTTGCCATGCACCCATATAGCAGCATTTCACCGAGCTCTCCAGCTAAGTATTGTATTTTTCAATTTTTGCAGTATTTTGTAAGTTTTTCTCTCAAAACTGTTATATTTCTTGTTTTTCTTAACTAGCTCTACCCATGGGTATTCTCTTTCTTAACATTGTTGGTAATCACCCTTCCTTACCCTTCTGGTATTCTTAATACCATTGTTGGTATTTTCTTCCTCCCTCAATACCTCTTTTTGGATTAGTTACTCGTTTTTGTTTTTGGTATGTCTGAAAAGAAAGGGACTTCGTGGTTCAAGCATTGCTCTTCCTGCAATGATAAACTCCCCAACAGCGATCTACATGAGGAATGTGTTTATTGTCTGGGGGTTCCACACCTGTCTGTGAAACCTCCCTGCCAGGTTTGTGTTAGTTTCAGTCAGCGGAGGCTGAATGAAAGAAAGAATAAACTTATTCTGAAAGGCCTGCTTCCTTCTCATTTTTCTGAGGCTATTTCTGCATTGGAGGTCTCAACCCCTCCATCTACGGACAAAAGATGTCCTCATTTGGACCCTTCTTCACCAGCTGGTGAGAAGGGCAAACCTCATAAGGACAAGGCTCCTAAAACTTCCACGGGGGCACAAGATTGCTTCCTTGGTTCCGATAACCTAGAGCAGTGAGCTGTGCTCCAGTGGTTTCTTCTGATATTGTGGTGGCTTCCACATCGGCGCCACCCTCAGCACCGACTACTGCTACTTTTTCAGCTGTGGTTTTTGACCCTACCTTATTGCCTGCTATTAGCTCGGCACTGGCATCCCCTATCTCCGTTCCGAGATCGGTACCGAAGACTCCATCGGAGCCGATAATGACCTCCACCCCAGCTATCACTTCGGCTCCGAGCCCTTTTTCGGCACCGATAGTTCCCCTTTTGTCTGTCTCGAAATTGGAATCCTCAGTGCCGACTTTTACTACGTCTCTGACCCAGTATTCTCCGTCATTGGATCCTTTTGCTGGACAAGTCTTAATCCCCTTTTTTGGACCGACCTAACTCCCCCTCAGGAGTGTCGGTAAGGTCTACCAGGAGCCTTTCTGAATCAGATGTGGTGCCCTGTTTGATCAACTGCTGACATCCAGGTGTTGCCTTAGGTTTGATTTGAAATTTTGTAGTATGCGAATTTGTCTTAGATGGATTGGTAGCTTGTTCCATATTTTAGATATATATGGAGAGTAAAGAGAGTCTCCAGCAGAGTTTTATGATTTGCTGGTGATTAGTAACAATTGAATAGTGGATCATAGGGTCTGGAGTGGGGTTATAGTTTTCTAGATTGTTGCAATGGGGGCATTTTTTAGGGTTGAATATAAGAGAGTATAGACCGTGTTTAGATGGGTGTAAGTTATTATTAGTAGTTCAAACCAGTGTAGTTTTTTTTTCAGGGCTAAGCAGTGATGGCTTCTGTAAGTGAGGTTGAAAGCAATTTTTTCTACTTTATTGTAAAAAGCCTTAAGCTTGTTCATTAAGTTTGTAGTAGGTGAATGCAATGGAGTGTGGATAGGAGGTAAATTGAGATAGTTGTTTAGGCTGTTTTTGTATAATAAGAGTTTGGACCTATGCAGCAGTCCTAGTTTTTATTTTTTTTTGATGGCCTGTATGTGAAAGTCGAATTGGAGGTATGTTGATGTTGACTAAATGTAATGGTGAAAAAGATTTTCAAGGTGGGGAATTGTTTGATTGTGAAAAGCATAATTTTCTTCTCTTAGGATTTAGGAGCAAGTTTGAATTGTCTTATGATGATGTGAAGTATTGCCAACTATGCCAGGAGAAGTAGGGCAGTGGATGTGTAATATATGCCAGGGGGATTACAAATTTTACCTTGAACCCATCCCACTCCGGGCTTTGGGTCCATTGCCCCTGCGACTCCCATGTATTCTCCTCTCTTGGACCCTTCGGTTCTGAGGCCCATAGCTCCAATGTCTCCGGGAGGAATCCTCTCCTCTATGGTGACAGTGACCTTCTCTGAGGGTCCGAGGCCCCTTTGGGTTTCGGTTCCTTTGGAACCATCCCTTCCTCAATCTCATGCTTGGGGGGTGGAGCCCTTGGCTCCGAGAATGGTTCTGGTTGTTTCATCGACTCCATCTCCAGGGGTGACTCCTGCCCCAGTTTTGCTTAAGACTGTGTCCCCGGCGGTGGGCCGTGCGGAGTACGGTGTAACCCCGGTTCTGAGATTGTCTTCCTTGGTTCTGGGCTCCCATTCCTCTTCAGGCGGGCCTGCCTTTCAGGTGATGGAGAGGGTGCTTGCTTTGGCAAGTGCTCCTCCTACGTCGGACCTTCGCCCCGCTCCTTCTGAGCTGCAGCTATCACAGGCCACCCCCTCAGCACACCGAGAACCCAAGCCTCAGGAAACCCCTGTGCAGGGTAACCTCCTTTCTGAGTCTTCTTCAGATGCTCCCACTGAAGAACCTCCTCGGAAATGGAAGTGTAAGAGGAAACGCATGGACTCCCTGGAGGAGTCCCTCACTGAAGATACAGATTACAATGATGGGGAGAGGTCCCCAAGGTCACCCCCTGATGATGTCTCCTTTGGAGACATCCTGGAAAATTTGAGGCAGAGGGGTGACTGGAAGCCCTCCAACCCTTCGTCGGAGGAATCCGTATTCCTGCAGGCCTTCCGCTCTCGGTCCCCACCCCCCGCCGACGACCTGGTCAAGCTCATTGTGCAGTGGGCATGGAAGAACCCTTATACCGTTGAGGCTATTCCGTGGAGACCAGACAAGATACTCTCCCCTCCAGCGGCACAGCCCCATTGGTCGAGAGGCTTACCAGTAGACGCTATGTAGGTGGCGGCTGCCACAAAAAAGGACCTTGTGGAGGTAAGTCCTGCTGTCCACCCTCCCAACAGAGAGCCCCGGGCAGTGGACAGATTAGGGAAGCAAGTTTTTGCTTCAGCGACCATTGCTGTTAGGTCTCTGAATTACTTGGCACATTTTATGAGGCTCCAAAAAGATCTCATATCTGAACTCTCTGGGACCCTCGTGGGTCAAGTTTCAGATGGGGCACGTGATAAAGTTGCTTCCTAACTTGCTAACCTAGAGTCGATTTCCAATTCATCCATGAGGTTGCTGTCCCACGCAACCGAAGGGGTGGCTAGAGCTGCAGATGTAGTTATGAGATGCCACGCCTGGATGGGCATTTGTGACCTTGAGGACTCCTTCAAGTCTTCCTTTTTAAACGCCCCTATCGAACCATCCACTTCGGTTCTAAAGTGAAGGACACATTGGCCAGGTGCGAGCAGGACAGAAAAACCTTGTCTGCCGTTGGCCTGCATTTTTCCAAGCCTCAGCGCTCTTTCTCCAGGAACCAGAGGAGTGGAAAGATGTGGCACAAAAAATCTCAAGGCCCTTTCCGTAGTGCAAGTGGCGAGGACTTTCCCAGAGGCAGAGGGGGGGTTCCAGTAATGGAAGACACCCCTTTCTGGGCAGAGGGGGTCCCTGAAATCAGGGCTCCAGGGATTCTTTCTCTGGACAACCTTATCAGCGCTCCTGAAGCACTGCCCAATTGCTTTCCTCTGGAAGCAGTCAGGGCTCGTTTCTCTCTGGACGAAGCTGCCTGGTGCTCTATTACAAACAATCAGTGGGTGCAGAGACTAATTTCCAGAGGTAATTACATCCCCCTAATCTCTTACCCAAGATCTCCGAAATCTCTTCCAGATGTTCCACTCAGTCAAAGGGAAGAGGCAGCTTCAGAAATAAGAAAGCTGTGTCAAAAACGAGTCATCCAACAAGTCCCCCCAGACCAGTGTGGATCCGGTTTTTACTCAAAATTCTTTTTGGTGCCAAAAAAGACCAATTTTGGATCTCAGCCAGCTAAACAAATCAGTAGTTCAGACCAAGTTCCGCATGGTCAGAATTCAATCCATTCTCCGATTTCTTTGGGAGGGTGTGTGGATGTGCTCGATAGACCTTTGGGATGCGTATTACCACATTAAAATGGACAAACACTCCAGGAGTCTCCTTCACTTCTGGCTGGGAGCCAGTCATTACCAATTCAGAGCCCTGCCATTTGGTCTCTCGATGGCCCCCAGAGTGTTCACGTAATGCCTAGCAGTGGTGACAGCTCATCTGAGACTTCAAGGATTCCAGGTGTTTCTGTATCTAGATGACTGGCTCCTCTTTACCCCCACCAAGTGCCTACTGGTCACGGCCCACCACTACACCCTAGCACTGGTGGAGTTCCTAGGCATCACAATTCACTGGGAAAAATCCAACCTTCATTGCACCCAACAATTGGAATTTATAGGCGCGATATTCAACACAAAAACAAGCCAAGTCTCTCTTCCTCCTCACAGACTTCTGAGATTACAGTTACAAGTACAAGTGATACTCTGTCGAAGGAAGGTATCTGCAAGGGAAGTTCTTCAGGCTCTGGGGTCTATGGCGGCAGCCATTTCAGTTGTCCCCCTAGCAGGATTGCATATGAGACTACTACAATGGCTCCTTTTGTCCCAGTGGATATCTAGTCTCCACCCCCTGAATGCACAGATCCTCATCACCAACTCCTGTAAGCAAGATCTCCTCTGGTGGATGAGAACAGATGAAAATCTTTGGTATTGCCCCTTCCAGACTCCCCAATCCAATGCCACGGTGACAACGGACGCTTCCCTGATAGGGTGGGGGGGCCACTTTTAGGGAAAGACAGTCCAAGGCACATGTTCCAACCTAGAGGTCAACTTGCATATCAATGTCCTGGAGTTAAGACCAGTGCTGTTAGCATTGCAGGCACTTCATCCGCGTCTTCCGTTCAGGAACAATTGCTATCCAATCAGACAATATGTTGGTTGTCTGGTACATAAACAAACAGGGAGGGATGAAATCCTACCTTCTGTGTCGCGAGGCAGTGAGAATTTGGCATTGGATGATAGCTTCCAACCGCTTTTTAATCGCAACGTATATCCCAGGGAGTGCCAACATGATTGTGGACAGGCTGAGCAGATGCATCCTCCGTCCACACGAGTGGTCTCTCAACCCGAACGTGACAGCAGAAATCTTCAGCTGTTGGGGCCAGCCTTGTTGCGATCTTTTTGCCTTCCCCTCAAACAAAAAGTGCAGCAGCTACTTAGCCCTCTTTCCCCCACACGGGGAGTCACCGAGAGACACTTTGACTCACAATTGTCCCATGGGTCTCCTTTATGCTTATCCTCCGATACTTCTGATACCCTTATTTCTAAGGAAAGCTGTTCGGTTGAGAAGCAAGATGATCCTCATTGCCCTTTTCTAGCCTTGTCAAGTGTGGATGATCTTCGTGTTTCACTGTTGCAGTCATTACATTTGGGTAATCTGCTGGCAGGTTGCACTCACTCAGCCTGAATAACAAAGTCTTGGGTCCTGCGTCGGTTGCTGTCTCCTCTTCCATGACGTCAGGTCGTCAGGGGTATAAAACATGCAGCCAACGCCATTTTATTCAGTCTTTCTTGCCGTGAGGTGCCTGAAGCAGAAGCAGTTCACAAGTGCCGGTCGGCCGACTCCTGAAATTTTCGCATTCGAGTTTCAGAACCGAAGTCTTCAATTAAAGCTAAGTACCCGTTGAAATTTTTCTTGCTCCTTACCGATGTTAGTAAAAGTTAATAATTGCATTACTTCTGGGAAGCAAATACCTCATAAGAATTTTCATTTGTACTGTATTCCTTGCCTAGGCCCAGATCATAACGTGCCTTGCTGTCGGTTTTGTGCTAGATTTAACCAATGCACTATTAAGCGTCGGTATATTTTTGCATCAAAATATTTTGGCTCAAGATTTAATTACCCTCAAATGTCGTCGGATAGCAGTACGACTACCGGAGTTCACAAAAAACGCAAAGAAAAGGACAGAGACAGACCGTCGAGGTCCAAAACCGACTACGAAGCTTCTCCTAAGCCAGTCGCTGATTCGCCTGTACTCATTGAGGTGCTTTCGCAGCCCCTGATACCAGCTACTTTTGAGTTGCAGGCTTCTACTGAGACCCATGCAGAGTCCGGTATGCCGCAAGATTCTCAGAGTATTGAACCCGCGGATGTCTGTCCCTTGGATGGGTCCGGAGCCGCTGAGCAGGCACTGGCTTCTGAGGGTGTTTTCAGGCCTCAACATTTTTATATAAAACCGACGCCAGCTTCAAAAACAAAATCAAAAACAACCTCTAGGTCTAAAAAAATGACGCATGAGCCACATGCTCGGCCTCTATGCCTAAAAAACAGATGATCAAAATGGCTGAGGACTTAATTACCTTGATCAGGGGTTCCCAACCCCCCCCCCCCCCACTAAGAGCCTAGGCAAGACACTGATTGTGAATCTTCAGATCAGGTTTCTATTTCTTCTGATTCCTCTTCTGATCAGGAATTTTCTGTACCACCCTATGAGGATTCAGATACAGAAGAATCCATCCCATCTGCATCTTCTCCTGAGGATTATTCTATTGGAGAAACCTTGCATACTTTAAGGGAACATTTTCATTGGGAGAGTCCGGCTTTCTCTGAATCAAAAAAGAGGCTTAGGGAATGTCCTTCAAGAATGCAACTGCAGTCATAACATATGGGTTGTCCTGCCTCAGGCAGCCCTCGGTCGGCCGGATTCCAAAGTCTGGGTCCGACGTCGGCTGATGTCTCATTTCTCTCCGACGTCAGAGCAGCTGGAGTACATAAGCATCAGCCGACGCCATTTTCTTCAGTCTTACTTGCCGCGCGGTGCCCGAAGCAGAAGCAATTCGCAAGTGCCGGTCGGTCAGCTCCTGTATTCTTCGATTCCGAAGTCATCAAAAAAGCTAAGTACCCCGTTGGGGACCTTTTCTTGCCTCAGCCGATGTCAGAAATTACTGAAAAAGTTAACAATTGTCTTTCTTGTGGTAAACAAATACCTCATAAGGATTTCCACTCTTACTGTCTTCCTTGCCTTGGCCCAGACCACGACGTCTCGGCCTGTGTAGCCTGTGCTCGCTTCAACAAGCGCACTCTCAGGTGCCGGGCGGAGTTCGCTGAAGATTTTTTCGGCGAAAAATTTGCTTACACAATGCCGTTGGAACTTCCGACATTGCAAACTCCCAAGAAACGAAAAGACCGGGACCGACATCCTCGGCCCGCGTCTACCACCGACTCCACGCCAAAACCTATCGCGAGTGCTCCGGTTCCCTCTGAGACGGTCTCTCCACCGCTCCGAACCGAAGACACTGCATTACCGACAACTCCGATTCCGGATATCACTCCGACGCCAGTTATTGATTTTCCTCCGGATACCGAAACCGAGGAAATGCCTGAGACCATTGCTGTAGACAAGGTCACTCCTGCACGTGGAGCTGCCAGGCCTCCTATGGCCATGTCTATTAAGGCCTACACTAGGGCTAAGGCAGCCAGCAAAACAAAACATCTTACTACTAAAATCTTACCTCAGCCTACTCCAGAGACACAAATTATGTCTATGGCTGCTGACTTAATTTCTATGATTAGAGGTTCACAGGCCCATCCTGAGAGAGGATCCCAGCCTCCTTCTGATAAAAGGCCCCGGGTTGAACCCTCTGACCCTATTCCGTCAGATGAAGATTCTGAGGGCTCTGTCCACTCTGATAGCCAGGAAGAGCTCTTCCAGACTTATGAGGACTCGGATGCAGAGGATTCCATCCCCTCGGCCTCCCCTCCTGAGGATATTTCTTTTGGGGAAGTTCTGCATACCATGAGGGAACATTTCAAGTGGCAAGGCCAGGAATATTCTGATTCCAGAAAACGCCTTCGGACTTTCCTTAAGAAGCCCCAGCACAGGCCCTTAGCTATTCCTCCTGTACTTGATGTTTTGGATGATTTATATTCTGACTCTAGTGTTACCCCTGACTCTCTTCCTCCTGCTCCAGCCAAACCAGACAGGTATTACAGGGTCCCAGAAACCCATTCCCATTTATTCAGGGCCCATACTGCTGATTTGGAAACTATTTCACAGGGGCCTAAAGGAGTTTCAGCTTCCACCTCTAAAAATCCATTGCCCTCCAACAGGGAAGCTAGGTCATTAGAGAGATGGGGCAAAAAGGTTTACACATCCACTACCTTATCTATGAGAGCTTTGAACTGCCTTTTTCATATGTTACAACATCAGGATTTCCTGTTAGAAGATTTACAAAAAACATTGGCCACTCCTGATCCTTTAGACAGGAAGGCTTTGCAGGAAGCTGTACATAACACTCAACAAGTAAGCAATCACTTCCTGCAGTGTGGATATGATGCACTGGAAGCTTCATGTAGGGCAGCTATGACAGGGGCAGTCATTCGTAGACATGCATGGTTAAAAGATCAACCTCTACCAGATCATGTTAAAGCAAAACTTCTGGATGCACCTTTGGAAAAGAACAAGCTTTTTGGTGCTAATGCTAAGGATGTGTTAAAGACCATTGAGGAAAAAGCAAAATCAGTTCAGACGGTGAAAGATTTCCTCCAGGTTCAACCCCCCAGATTCAGTAGGAATTGGCCTTCAAAAAACTGGTCCTTTCCTAATCCAGAAAAGTTTCAAAGGGGTAAAAACAGACGTGGCCGAGGAAGAGGCCAATACAGAGGTCCTTACAGGGGACGACAATGGCAGCCAGGAAACCAAAGAAGTGACGCAGGGGTTTCACCTGCCCCACAGCCACAATCTCAATGACTTTCCTCTACTTCCGCCTACCAGGGAACAAATAGAAGCTCCCTTGGGCGGGAAATTATCTCTGTTTGCAGAAAATTGGCACAGACTGACAAGGGACAAATGGATTTTGGACATTATAGACCGAGGCTACAGGTTCCATTTTCATACCTTGCCAAGAAAACAAGGCATGCCAAACCTACCACAAAACCAGAGGGCAGAGGCTATCAAGCAAATCTCTCTGCTGACTCGGATGAAAGCAATAGAAAGAGTTCCACAACAAGAACAAGGCCAGAGGTTTTACTCAAGACTGTTCCTTGTTCCAAGAAAAGAATCTCAATGGAGACCAATACTGGATTTGTCCGCATTAAACACCTTTCTCATAGCACCAAAGTTCAAAATGCTGACTCTACAGCAACTCCTTCCCATGCTGGGCAAGGGGTCTTGGCTGATTACTCTGGACCTCAAGGAGGCATACCTGCATGTCCCTATCAGACACAGCTGCAGAAGATACCTCAGATTTCTTGCAGGGCCAGAGCATTATCAATTCTCAGCATTGCCATTTGGCTTATCTACTGCGCCCAGAGTATTCACAAAATGCCTGGCTTCAGTAATTGCTCATTGCAGGCTCCAGGGGATACATATCTACCCGTACCTGGACGACTGCCTCATACAAGCGGACGACAAATTGATGTTGACAAAAAACTTGGACTATGTCATACGATTACTTCAAGCTCTGGGATACACAGTCAACTTCCAAAAGTCAAGACTGCAGCCATCCCAGCAAATAATCTTCTTAGGAGCCAAATTAGACACAGCCTCTCAAATGGCTTACCTGACAGAAGACAAGCAAGAGAAGTTAACTCATTACTTCAAAGGTTTAGCAAAACTCACCCAAATGACTGCAAGGAGATTCCTACAGGCCCTGGGTTACATGGCATCCTGCATTCTCCTGGTTCCATTAGCAAGACTACACATGAGAAAGCTTCAATGGTACCTAAAAAGCATTTGGTCTCAGCACAGCAACAACTTGGAGACAACCATACCGCTCATTCCATGCCTACAAAAGGAATTCCTATGGTGGGCCTCGGTGAGCCAGGCAAACACAGGTATGTCATTCAAAAAACCACAGATAACACAGACTATGACCACAGACGCCTCAGACCTTGGATGGGGGGGGCACATGGAAGGCAGGTGTATACAAGGACAATGGTCTCCAAAGGAAACACATCTGCATATAAATCAAAAGGAAATGCTGGCAGTAATGCATGCCATCGAGGCCTTTCAACACCAACTTCAGCAAGGCCATTTACTGATACGGACAGACAACAGCACTGTGATGTGGTATATAAACAAGCAAGGGGGCACCCACTCTTACCCCATTTGCAGACTGACAATGCATCTTTGGAAAAAATCACTGAGCCTAAACATCCAGTTACAATCCCAGTTTGTTCCAGGCAAAGACAATGTGTTGGAGGACAGCCTAAGCAGGAATTTCACAGATCCACACGAGTGGAGGTTACATCCGAAGATCTTCACACAACTCACTTCGACATGGGGCAGGCCAGAAGTAGACCTATTTGCCTCTCACCTCAACCATCATCTACAAAAATTCTGCACAAGGACATACCATCCAAAAGCTTGGAAAATAGATGCTCTCTCATTCAACTGGAACTTCCTAACAATCTATGCATTCCCACCTCTGCCACTGATGACCTCAGTATTACTAAAGATCAAAGCAGAGAGACCCAAGGGAATCATAATAGCTCCGGACTGGCCAAGACAACACTGGTACCCACTACTACGGAGCATATGTCACACCAGGAGGTGGGCCCTTCCCCAATGGCCTCTACTTTTGACTCAACACAATTTCAAAACAGTGCATCCAAACCTTCAGACACTGCAGCTAACAGCCTGGGAGATCCCATAAATAACCTCAACCTATCTCTCTCCAAGGAAGTTCAGCGGATACTAACAGAGGCTCGAAGACCATCCACCAGAAAGGTTTACTTAGCAAAATGGAAGAGATTCAGCAATTGGAATACCAGCAAGGGACATGATGCATCATTGTTGAACATCCCACTCATCTTGGAATATTTGGCGGATATGCTAAAGAACGGCCTCTCATATTCTTCCATAAAGATACATGCATCAGCTATTTCAGCTAGATATAACACTGATCCTCCTGTCTTTTCACACCCTTTGCTAAGGCAATTCCTCAGGGGAATCAAGAAAATTAAGCCACCAAGAAAGGCCCCAGTGCCAGCCTGGGACCTCAGTTTTGTCCTAGAAAAACTGACTCTACCTCCATTTGAGCCAGCAGCTTCAGTTGACTTGCAATTTCTCTCATGGAAGACAGCTTTCCTGTTGGCAATTACTCAGCAAGAAGGGTTTCGGAACTACAGGCCCTAATGGCAATACCACCGTTCATAATTTTTCACAGAGACAGGGTTTCATTAAGGACCAACCCTACTTTTATGCCAAAGGTGGTATCTAGGGTTTCTTTAAATCAAACTAACAAAACACAGCAACAGCAACAGCAAAAAAGTTAACAGCAACACACCAAACAGCCGATGCCTTTCTTCACTTTATTTTAGGATCTGGTACCTCGGCAGTTCGCCTTCAAGGATGAGGTGATCCTTGTATGTGGTTTTGATTCCTTGGAGGCCTCTTGCAGGGCCGCAATTACTGGATCTGTGATTAGAAGGCATGCCTGGCTCAAGGAGCAAAAACTGCCTGATCATGTTAAAACTAAATTGTTGGATGCCCCTTTACAGCATGATACTCTGGTAATAAGGCAGAAGAGGTTTTAATGAAAATGGAAGACAAAGCTAAATCTATGCAAACTGTAAAATATTTCTTACAAGTGCAGCCTCCCAGATTCAGTAGGCACTGGCCTACTGAAAACTGGTCCTTTCCTGTGTCTAACAGAGCCCGCAAATCCAGGTGCTCAAAAGGCTCTAGATACCAATCACAGGGTTCTTACAGGTCAAAGCAGTGGGGGGCCTCCACCTCCAAATCTGGAGGAAACAAAGCACAACCCTACAGTAAGCAGTCTCAATGACTTCCCTCTACCATCATCAAGCACTTATCTTTTGGCAGCCCCCTTGGGGGGAAAATTAGCACTTCATGCTCAAAATTGGCAGTTAATTACCCAGGACAAGTGGGTGTTAAACATAGTATCGCAGGGATACAGATTTCATTTTCATACTTTGCCAATTCCAAACAGTTGGCCAGATCTGCCACAAAATCAATGGGTAGAGGCTCAGAAACAAGTTACATCCCTCATGAATATGGGGGCTATTCAGCCAGTGCTAGAACAGGAAAAAGGACAAGGTTTTTATTCAAGGCTGTTCCTGGTACCCAGAAAAGACGAAGCCTTTTGTCCAATACTGGACTTACCGATTTTAAACATGTTCCTGGACATTCCATAATTCAAAATGCTGACTGTACAACAGCTACTGCCTATGTTGGGCAAGAACGCTTGGTTAGTGACTCTAGACTTAAAAGAGGCATACCTGCATATCCCAATAAGGGAGTCATGCAGAAGATACCGCCGCTTCAAGGCAGGTTTTATGCATTACCAATTCTCTGCACTGCCCTTTGGTTTATCTACTGCGCCCAGGGTCTTTACATAGTGCCTGGCACCAGTAATTGCATTTTGGAGACAAAGAATCATACAAATTTATCCTTACTTGGACGACTGTCTCATTCAAGCAGAAAACAAGGACATTCTTTTTCACCGTCTGGCATTTGTAAAAAGGCTTCTAACATGCCTAGGGTACACAATAAACGAAAAGAAATCACAACTGGTACCCTCTCAAAAAATTACATTCCTGGATGCAAGCTTGAATACAACTGCCCAGTTGGCTTACCTTACGCCAGACAAACAAAGGCAACTGACTATATACTTCAAACAGATGGCAGCAAAAGCCCAGTTAT